>NW_013952898.1:269580-272002 GCF_001266775.1 Austrofundulus limnaeus
ATTCTATTCTATTCTATTCTATTCTATTCTATTCTATTCTATTCTATTCTATTCTATTCTATTCTATTCTAGAAAACACATCAAATGGTTAAACAATGAAACTAAAACTTTAAAAAAATGACCAAGTGTAACACAAAAGGAAGTAGAATTAAGTGGTAAAATTAGGAACTAGCTAGAGAAGTATTTTGCATCTACTTAGATTATCTGACAACAAGCCAGTAAGATAACTGGGTTTATTCACCAGTCTGCCAAAAACTGCATCTAAAAGTAGTAGCACCATTTTTAATATAGTGTTCCTCAAAACAAATAGGAAGACTGGCTATCCCATAGTCCAATAGTGCCATAAGATTTTAAGAATTTTTAAAAAGCAATACTGAAAGTCAATTTTGAAAGCCCATGAATTTTGGGCCCTCGGGGAGCACTACATTAAAAATGTTTAATTCTGTTATGGAGCTCACTGCAAAGGAGAAAACTGTTCTGTAGGCAGACACATTTAAATTCCTTGTAGAAATCACATTATGTTCTTTATGCTAATAAGGACTGGGACCATCCAGCCTGTTATCTATGAGCAGTTCAAAAGCCTGCCTCTCTGATGGTATGGAGATGCATTAATGTTAGTTAAACTTTCATTTGGTAAAACAAAGTTCTATGTACAGTAAAAAAGAAAATACTAATAAAATGAAATGAAAGGTGGCAGAGAGAAGAAATAATCTTATAATATCTGCCCCATTTTTTTCCTCAAATATAGATTCAAACTATAAGGATCTTCAGTTAACAAAACAAAACAAAACAAAACATTGAAACTTTTTAGTTCAAAGTGAATGTCTTCATATTAAACAATTTCATATTTTTTTTAACATTCCAGTCTTCATCATTCTCTTAAATATGCATATTGATGTGGCACTTTTAACATTGTCTTCTAAATTATTCCACACTCTCACTCCTTGAATTTGAGGTGCGTCGTTCTTTCAAACATGTTCTAAACGTAGGTTTCATGAACATCTCTATTCCCTAATGTATGTGCAATGGGCAACAAACACACACAAAACTGGCAAAATTTCTTARTTTAAACATTTGAAATGTTTCCATTGTGAATAAGGTCTTAACTCGGTTGAAATAGGGCTGCAAATTCACACACAAATGCAGAGATACGAAAGGCTTAGACGCTCAGCATTGCAGTGCAGTGTTACCTTTCCCATTTCAAATTCTCGACAGGACATCACGATGACCTAGATACAAATAAGAGAACAGAATCTCAGTAAAGAAGTGAGAGCAGATAAAAACAAAACCACCACTTTGTCAGACATTTTGATGACAAGCAGTCATTACCTGAATATCATACTCCCAAAGCATTCTCAAGAAGTCCACCACAGTGTGTGGTAATGGACCCTGAGTAGCAATATATGCCTTGGTGCCTGAGACCCCCTGTGCACAAAACACACCTTACAGTCAAGTTCAAATATATGTTGTTATTTACACACCAGGGGTCAGATTTATAAAGCTTGCGTATGCACAAAATGAGCCCAGAAACTTGCGTACGCCACTTTTCATGCCAAGGTTGTGATTTATAAAATCCAAAAGGAGAACATCCTCATCTCTGAAAGAGTGACYGCTGGCCTGTAAATCTTTAGATTACTCTAAACGTCTGTAAACCTGCAAAATGAGGGAAAAGCTGTATAAATTACAGAAAATCTGTCCGGCAATCTGTTCACGTGAGCAGCTTTCAGCACCTGTCATCCTCCAGATGCACGACGGAGCGCGTGTCTGAACCAGCCAATAGCCTATATGCCACGGACATCCGGCCCAGCACTGGATGYCACTCCCAACACTTCCGGTTCGCGGTCAACACAGTGTTAGCGAAAGATTTTTTCACCCGACAACGACTCTTAATGATCTCCACAGTACAGAATTAGTATATTACATGTACCAACATTAACACAGGAGACGTACAGGTCCAGCCAGGTGGGAAAAAATCACTCCAAAGTGGATTAAAGCCATAAAAACAAAGGAAAGACGTTTGTGTTTATGGTTCCAGAATTGAGCTTTTTTCACTATTCCTTTGCTGCTTGTTCCGTGACTTTTTCATGTAGAGCTGTGACACTTATATTGTTGGAAAGAGCAGAGTCTGGGCTTTAAACTGATGGGCTATTTGTATGGTTTGGATAATTTTCCCCGACTTTAGTGAACTGAAAACGTAATGATTATCAGGCGGAGGTTCTGCTGCTCTCGGTACTCGGGGGGAGGGGGGGGCGCGCTCGTCACTCGGCTTTAGTCTACGCTGTAATATACACTCTAACAAGTTTTTACTTTTGCATAAAACTCATGACAAAGTCRCATAAAAACATTTCATATAACACAAACGCACAAACACACACCTACCTTTGTACCGGCTGCTGTGTTAGCTTCCTGCTAGCTGTCGTGT
>NW_013952898.1:272864-274158 GCF_001266775.1 Austrofundulus limnaeus
TTTTTTTTTTTTTTTTTGGTGTACGCCATTTCCGCCTTTTGGCCGTACGTTCAATTTTAGTATGGTTTCCATGCAATCCTTTATAAATCTGACCCCAGTTGTTTATGAAATGTAAAGGAAAATAGTGACATTTCTTCASTTTACCTTGATGAAGTTAGCATTGATGTAGTCTGTGTCTTTTTTAGAAGAGGTGAGCGTAAGCTTGACTCTAGTGTGGTCAACTAAAAGGAGAAAAACACGGAGTTACATTATGAAGCTTCGATCAAATATGGAGGTTGATTGAGTCAAAAAAGGTTTTCATCATCTTAACAGCTCAAAACTGAGATGAAAAACGCAGTGAAATGTGGAAAAATTACTTTTCTCTGGTTAGTACAGGTTCATGTGTTGACTATTGGTCAACAGACAGGAAGAAGCAGGATYCATGTGCAGGTACAAGTGTGCATGATTGTGCTGCCTCGGTTTAGTTTAAAGTTTAAAAGCAAYGAGGAACAAACACCTTTGCTGCTCCTTTGACCTACGGAGGGTCTTTGTGGAGTTGAATCAGATGCTAATAAGRTGACAGTGCAGGCATGCACATTTGGGCCTGGTGCCACTACTCACATTTCCACCCTTGTGTACTTCYAATGCACRTTCCTGCTGAAGGGTTYGAGTGTGTGATCCACACTTTGGCTAAGCCTGCATCTAAGCGGACGTCGGCAAAGTGTATTACCCACAATTCATTGCTGTATGTGACATTTTGAATTACAAGGCAGAAATATGGCAATGTCCACTGAGCACCTTTCAGTCTAGCGATGGTGGTAATGCCAACCRCTAGCCTGGCCCTTGCCTTCCCACACAGTTCTGCTCGATTCTAATCTCCCTTCACTTTTCAATCTGGATTTCTCCCAMTGACAKGGATTTCTTAGGTAGAAGTTCAACYGGGCCAATCAATGWACAGAAGGAGGAGTTGTGAACAACAAYATTGATTTTCTGTTCTGTTTTAGTCTGCCTGTAGTTTAGAGGAAGTGAATGAAGTCATTCAGTCTGTGTTGACAAGGCTTCCAAATRAAATTACATTTGTCTCACAAAGCCTGCAGCTCTCATTTACAGTCATCTYGTTCTGCTCAGTACTTCTCTCTTCCCAGTAGGGGATTGTTGTTTACAGCAGGGGTTCTTAAMCTTTTTGACCTYGGGGCCCAATTTGTTGAACATAAAGTGGCACGAAGCCCAGTCAGACATTAACATATGGATCAAAATGATAATTGTTCTAAATCTTTGTTTAAAATGATAATTATTCTTGATTTAATTTTTATTG
>NW_013952898.1:274931-276111 GCF_001266775.1 Austrofundulus limnaeus
AAATATAGCTGTTTCTGCAACTGAATTTGATAATGTTTTGAACTTTTAAAATACTGCATGATAGAACTAGAAGGTGTATTTCATATTAATGATAAACTTTGGCCTTTTTTGACTGGTTGCTTTCATTTTTGCTTCTACTTTTAATTTAAAATAGGTTTCCGTTTTCGGCTGGTTTCTAAGCTTCTTCTTCCACATATTAAAAAAGTTGCTAAACAACTGAATGGCGCACTACTGCTACTAGTGGTGAGAAAGTGTATTGTAACTAATCCACCTTATTCAAAATCAATGCGGTCCCGCGGCCCTCTGCGGCCCAAAGTTAAAAACTATTGTTCTTTTGAGGCCCTCAAGGTGGCGCTCACGGCCCACAATTGGGCCGCAGCCCATAGGTTAAGAATCTATGGTTTACAGCTCACACAATTTTCTGTTAGCTTCATAGCTTAGCTTTCTTCACTGTCGAGCTGGTGCGCTACATACATCAGGGCCAAATGTTAGTGATTGGGTAAATCAGATCCAGCTATTTTAAAATTCAAGTCCACATCTCCAACAAGAAATCACATCTCAATAGCCGAGAGTCCAGACACTCTGTACAAGGCAAATAGAACAAGGGGCTGATTTTACCACCAATTAAATCAAAGAAGAAGAACTCATAGAAGAAGACATATTATCTGGTGTAAAAGCCTCCTTCTGATCATGCACTTTCTTCTCCTAAAAACAATCACTTGTTGTAGTTGTCTTTTTCTCTAACAGTACAAATGCCAAAACAGCGACTGATAACGCCATTTTGTATGTTGCAGAAATGCAAGTCGATGTTGTAACCTGTCCCAATTCTCCAATTTTTGCATGCTTGTAAGTTGTGCACCTGAACCCTTATGTGCACATTTCATTCAGGGGAGTAGGGCGTAGTGCGAGTATTGGGGCCGGGCCACGATCTGCACATGGACCCTGCTCCTTCCTGTCTGTTGACCAATAGGAGAGGAGCTGACCCGTAAAGGACCACCCACCTTATTTGCATAATGAGACAGAAATGCATAAATTAAAGTAAAACCAGGAGACAGAGAAATGTAAAAGAAACACATGAAAAAAAGACTTGTGGGAAAAACAATAAAAATGACAAAGACATCCACAAATAAAAGGAAAACAAAAATTATTTTTAAAAAGTAAAATTTAAATTATATACTAA
>NW_013952898.1:283081-284493 GCF_001266775.1 Austrofundulus limnaeus
TTTGCAAGGGATGTCTGGGCCTAAAGGCAGTCTGACATGCATGCTTTTTTACACTGTGGGGGGAAAACAAAGTGCCTGGAGGAATCCAACACAAACCCAAGTAAACCATGCAAACTCCACAGAAAGACAGCAGGTTCAAACCAGAACCTGTAGTTAGYACAATACAAACATTAATTATTTTAAAAATTAGTTCTGAAATAGGGTTTACAACACTTCTGTTTTTTAACACTAAATCTGTCTAATTCACAAAACCCTTTGACTTGGTTGTCAATTACAGAGCATCTTTCTGCACTGGTACAGTTTGCCCACATTTTAATGAGCCATGCTCATAAAAGACAAAGTCAATATATTTATGGATGTGAATTGCAAAAAGAAACGATTGGATTTAAATCTGAAAGACCATCACTGCTTGYAACCTGCATTTAGTTTTAAATATTTATCATCTCCTGAGAGGTTTAAAGAAGAACGTGAAGAGTTTTAGAAAATATACTACATTGCTGCCTTCACAAAAACTGCAGGCATGTCAAGAAAAAGTATTATTAATATTCTTTTAGCAATGAGTGTCAGATACGCTGATATGTTAGTTTAGTTCTGCTGCTGTAGGCTGAGACTGCTGAAGGACGAACTGAGCACATTTCCTCACTCTGTCGTTAGTCTCTCTCCTCTACGTTTGTTATAATTACTTCTATCAATAACATGTTTTCTTTGTCTCTCCTCCAGAGGAAAATACACCTGGACCAGTCCTTCTGTGTTTCTTTCCTGTCCCCCAAACCCAGCCGGTCGAGGCAGATGGTTGCCTGTACTGAGCCTGGTTCTGGGTCTGGTTCTGCTGAAGGTTTCTTCCTGTTAAAAGGGAGTTTTTGCTCTCCACTGTCGCCAATATGCTGCTTAGGATGGGAGACTGATGAAGTGAAGATTCAACACAATCTGCTGACTTTTTTATATGTTTTGTTTTCTGTGTACAGGGCCCTGAGACAACTGTTGTGACTTGGTGCTATACTGAATCAAACTGATTAGAACTGATTTGAATTGAATTGAATTGAATTGAATTGAATTGAATTGAATTGAATTGAATTGATTTGAATTGAATTGAATGCATCTGCAAATAAATTGTAAAAAATAAATAAATAAAAGTTAACCCCCCGTTGTTATTACAGGATACCAAACTTTCTGATGATACAACATTTCAAACAACATTGCTTCATCCAGAGACCAACAGAAACAGATTTGAAAGTAACTATGTGAGATAATTATCATGGAACGCAGCGGTCCAGCTCTCCACGTAGGGGCAGATTATCCATAGTGCACCTCATAGTCCAGAGGGATATATTGTTTAATTCATTAAGTAAAAACAAGGACGCAGTTATGATAAACGAAGCTTAAAACATCATTTATGATTTAGAAACGCCATC
>NW_013952898.1:285533-286669 GCF_001266775.1 Austrofundulus limnaeus
ATTACTGAGATGCATCTGGACATTTACTTAGTTAAATTTACTTGATTAACTTTTTGGAGAAAAAATGTACTTTCAGGAGTACTTTTATTACACCTTACTTTTTACATTTACTTGAGTAATTTTATTTTGAAGTATCACAACTTTTACTTRAGTAAAATGTCTGGATACTCTACCCATGGTGAGTAACTTCACTGAATGAAGAACAAGCTTGTTTTCACCAAGAATTCACCACATCTGCAGCAGTTGTTAGTTTTATATTGAATGAAACAGATTTGGAAAAATGTTTATTTTGCTCAAGTTTATTATTATGTTATTTATATGAATTGTTTTTATTTTGATCGTGAAAATACCCAAATTCCCACGCAGCTTCTTATTTTGGTCTGTCTGATGATGTCATTTTTAAATATTGAAGGACTGATGTCTTGATCAGTTACTCAGTTTCTGAGTAGCCGTTTTTCCCAATACTTTTTCTTGGATGGCTACTCTTTACTTTTACTTGAGTAAAAATATGTTGAAGTAGTGCTACTTTTACTTGAGCACAATTTTTGGGTACTCTACACACCTCAGGCTACACAATATGTCACAAATATATCATCATCACCAGAGTTGTAAAGTAGCTAAGTAAAAATACTTTGTTACTGTACTTAAGTAAAATTTTTGGGTATCTGTGCTTTACTTGAGTAATTTATTTTCAGCCTACTTTTTACTTCTACTTCTTACATTTTCACACAATTATCTGTACTTTCTACTCCTTACATTTTTTATAAAAGACAAGAAGTAGAAAGTTGTTACTTTTATTTCATTTTTTGTTGTTTTCATTCCAGCTTGTTATTATAAAACAATACTATCCATTTAAATTGTGCCTCCTAGGTAGAGTAAATTTAATTGTGGTTGACTGAGAAGTATAAATATATAAAATTCTGATACCTTATTAGTTTGTACACAAACAAATCATGTCACCCACATTATGTACAGTAGGACATAATCATTAAAATAAAAGTCCTGTACTTAAGAAGTATTTGTATTTCATGAATTATATTATTGCATTTGGCATCAGCCTTCAGATAGATTTTCATTTTGGAGAAAAGGTTTGTACAGCCTTGATATATGTATATAAACTGAAACAGCTAGACTAG
>NW_013952898.1:287279-292919 GCF_001266775.1 Austrofundulus limnaeus
CCCTTATCTTCCCTGCTTTGCTGCTTGGAGCCTTCTCTGTGTTTTCATCCGAAATCAGAAATTATGGATATTTTTATTTTTATAGATTTGGTTAGCTGGTCTCTTAATGAATTTTTGGAACAAAGTTTTTTCTTCCATGGGAGGACATGTCAAAGGTGGGATCTCTGTTCTGCTCTGTTCTGGATATATACTGTATTTGGATTCTGATCACTGGATTCTACAGATTGGCTTGGTGGTCTCCTAGTGTTTTACAAAACAGTGTCGGTGGCTGTTCATTTCCTAGCTGCCTGACCAATATGAAGGATTGCCGTTCTATCAGCACTCAGACTTTTGCCTTKAGCGGGCTGGACTCGGTCTGCAAGCGGTTCTGCTGAGGGTTGCGGGCCGACTGTGGTTCCTGGACTTTGCTGGCCAGATGGAATTGATCTTGGAGAAAGCTGATAGCACAGCTCGGCGGAATTTGTCCACACTATTTGTCTGGTGGGATTCACCACATTGAGATGTACCAGCAGACATGAAGGCAGATGGAAAATTGTTATTGTCTGCCTGACCCAGAACATTCTCTTCTGTTGCCAAAACAAGTGATTACAGAATTTGACTCTCCCCTACAATGGCCTTGAGTTGTTGGACTGAATTCTTCCTGGATGCTTACGTCGACTGAGGGTCTGCCCCACACCTCACCCCTCCCACCCCAGTCTGTGATCTGGTTCCTGGAGCAAGCGGAGGGCCGCACAGAATGAACACTTAACATCCATATTCTGAACTATGGCTGGGTGGGTTTTGGGGACTCTATTCTTCGGGCTCATTTTTCAGATGTTCACACAAGTGTATACAGCAATCATGACTTCAGATACACGCCCCCCTAAACTCACTTACTTCTCTGGCTAAAAAATGTGCTCCATGCAGAGGTTTTTTTATAAGCACCATAGTGTGTCACATTGTTATAATAAGATGTTTTGTTTTTTTCCCTCTTCTTCCTTTGCATGGTTTTTAGTTTTTCTGTTAAGGGTTGCCCCTCCTCATGATGTCTTCATGAAGATGATCCTTACTCTGTGCAGGGTCTGTGGCTGCATGACCCAGGGCACCTGTTCTCCCATGTTTGTTATGTCCTGTCTTCTTCTGAATGGGTGTTCTGAACTGTAATTTCCTTGTGCTCTGTACAATGACAATAAAGGTCTATCTTATCTTATCTTATCTTATCTTATCTTATCTTATCTTATCTTATCTTATCTTATCTTTTATGTAATTTAAAGAGTGACTCTACACTTCAGTGGTTAAAGCCCAGTTCTTATTGTAAGAAAATACCTTTTCCACTTTTTGTTGTTAGTGTTTGTCACAGATGGTCATATTTAAATTGTGCAGTGAGGATAGCCGTGGTCTGTTGTGCTTTGATGCTAACAAAGGGTAAATTACTCTGGGCTGAAAAACACTTAAACCCATGGCCCATCCATGTGTATGGGACTTGCTGAGACACTGGTTCTCTTGTTTAGGGGCCAGTTTGAGAGTCTGGTAAAAGCTTTGCAGGCCATCTGCGCCTCTAACACCAAAGTGCTTTTTGTCCTCGAAGGAAGTGATGCAATTGAGCTCTTCCTGTGGTGGGATCAGTGTAACAGCACGGGGGGACAAACAGTGATGTCCTGAGGTGTTTCACCATGACAGCAAACCCATGATGTCAACATGGAGCTCAACACTCTTGAGGTGGTTTTTCTGTCTATTATTAGCTGTCAGAGCTGCGATGCATTCGCTTGCGTGTTCCCCATTGATCTGCACTCAGTGACAAGTGTTAAAGAGGAAGCAAAAAAACTGCACTGAAACTGTTCATGCAACAGTCACTGTGTGCTTTTAGACAACTACGAACACTATATACTTTCATTTTTATTTAAGATGATCAGTGAGTTCCTTCAGTAAAATATCACACAATCTTTTAAAATAGTTTGAACCAAAGAAGAAAACAATAATCTAAACAGACACTATGTTGTTTAACTAATGAAAAAAAGCATCTTCTAACATATTTTAAAAAATGCAGACGACTTACTGCAAACTCCACAGCGGTGCTGTCTGGTGACTCCTCGTCAACCACTTGGCTGTCCAGCTGGGTCAGGATCCTCCTCAGAATCCTAGCCTGCTGCTCCATGGTTGGCTGTGTGCTGCCTGGGACAGGGTCCGCCTCAAAGGCATGTCAGGTCACAAAGGTCCCTTTCCATGGGTCATGGAAGGAGGCCTGAGGATGAAAGCCGTGGGCCCTTCTGTTGCTGCACAGCTCACTTCTCTAACGCAAGTCTCACATCAAGGAACTGCTGTGACGGAACATATGAACTGTCACAGAGGAAGCAAAAGTCAGTTTACAGGTTCTGTGGTCAGATTAAAAATATAACCGCGCCTCCTGGGCGTCTTTCACTGGGTCCTAAAGTTACCCGGCCTTTTGACAACATTTAAGAGGGAAATACAGACAGGTAAAGTGAGCAACACTTTGTCTACATACAAACAGCATCGTCATCTAACAGAAGTCAGAATACAGAGCAGGCAGTTGAGCTTGATAGACAACATTCAGGTGACCGGAGAGAAACTGGTAAAAGAAACGGCTGCCAGAAAATCCTGAAACTCTGACAAACTCTTTGAAACACAAACTCTTTTTTTAAATCAGAGTAGCTATTTTAGCTTTCAGAACACCACTACGGTTGAAAAACAAAAAAGTCCAAACATTATAAAATAAGTGATAACCAAACTAAAAACTAAGTAAATAAACTAAACCAAAAAAAACTGATGCTCAAAAAGTATTGATGAACAAAGCCAGTTATGATTTATTTATTTTATTTTTGTTGTGACTTGGTGCTATATAAATAAACTGAATTGAATTGAATTTTTTATTTAACAAAGCAAATCCCATTGAGATCATAAGATCTCTTTTTCAAGGTTGGCCTGGGCCTGAAGGCATCGTATTGTACATGTTTTTGGGGTGTGGGGGAACCCGGAATACTCGGAGAAAACCTACGCAAACACGAGGAGAACATGCAAACTCTGCACAGAAAGAMCCCAGGTCTGAACCAGGGATCCAACCCAGGACCTTGTTGTTGTGAGGCGTCGGTGCTAAACACTGAGCCATCGTGCTGCCGATTAATGCCGATAAATTAGGACTGTGTCCACTTTTATATCCTGAGCCTGGTTCTGCTGGAGGTTTCTTCCTGATTAGCAGGGAGTTTATCCTCTCCACCGTTTGCTCAGGATGGGAGACTGTGATGAAGTGATTTACCGCAGCCTGCTGGTTTCTTCTTTAGATTGTTCTTTTTATGTACAGTGCCCTGAGACAACGTATGTTATGACTTGGCACTATATAAATAAACTGAATTGAATTGAATTAATGTGTACAAATAAGTAGCTACATGTAAATTTTTCTTTCTTACAACTGATCGGCTCCAACACGGAGTACTACCATGGATGTCACCTGCTCTGCTGAACCCTTCCCCATACCTTGTGTTTTTGACACCCCCCCCCTTCCTTAGCTGACAGCACCGTATGCAGAGTAGTTTTTTTGAGCGTATGTTTATGTGTTTTCCGTATAAAACACAGGATGAAAGCTCTTTTTTACCCTTCCTGTTGTGTGTGTATTCTAAACTGCAAAGTAGCGCACTAAGTTGCCCTGGATATTCGTTCCCCCATGTTTGTCATGTGTGTGTGTTTCTCCGGACGCATGTTCTAAACTGCAAATTTCGTTCTGCACTGCATCTTGATGTTGTGTGTGAATGACAATAAACGATTCTGTTTCTGATTCTGAACTAAACACAGCTACTGAATAAAAGTGCCTCTTAAGAAACTCCAATAATTGGAAGTTTCTTTAGCAAGCATCGTCTTAATGAAGTTATGACAAAACAGGAATGAAGTTTATGCATTATCTACCTGTCAATAATGCAATAAGACTCAGGCCTGGTAAAAGGGACACTAAAAAACGTCTGACAAGTTTCCTACAATCCTCATCATGTGCCACATATATATATATATATATACAGTGACATCTAGTGACTCTGTGGCAAACCTAAAGACATGAGATAAAACATTTCAAAATGATCACTACTATATTTAAAAATGTTGAAAAAAATTTAAAAAAGCTAACAACCCAAATACTTATATTATTTTTACAAATTATAGTAAAATGTGGAAAGACTTAGTTATCTTTTAGATTAGGGCATAAGAAATATTGTTAATATATTAAAAGCATAATCAAAAATCAAATAAATAAATTAAAAAATGTCAGTCCATAAACAAGTCTTAAAAACAAGTGACATTTCATATTAACAATATCACCTGATATATTGCATCAGGGCATTGTTTCTTCATCCAGAACTAAAACAAAATTTTAAAATAAAACATTATGTGTAAAACCTTATGATTCAAGATCTGTAAAATCATGTTGTTAACATGAAGTAAATGTGTTAAATCTTAAGGCTTCCATCACTGATATGCTTCTTCACACGACTTTACAATATTGTTTTAGTTTGTTGAGATTTGCAGGTATTTGTTTCTGCACAGATAGTCACAGTGTTTTACTCAGATTAATGAATTCAYTGGGTTTGTTGTGCCATTGAAACACCTTTTTTTCCTCTCAGTTATTCTACTGTAAATTTGCAGCTTTGTTCCTGTTTTATGGCACAGTTTGGGTCCAGACTCATGCATGGCAGATGTGCTGACAAAATACCATACCTATTGGAATGGCACACCCTCGGGCGATACGCATGCTCTATGGAGGTTCGAAACTGATATAATTATAAATTAAAGCAGAAACATAATATGACCACCAATAAATAAATAAATACACCTAAAATCCTAAAATGCACCAATATTTTTTAAAAAAGGAGAACTTTACCTCATGTTTTATAATTTAATTGACCATCCTACTATTTTTTCCATCTTAGTTCCAACAAATTATATGGTTTAGAGCAGTAGTTCCCAAACTTTTTATCTTCTGACCAACAAAATATCCATGGCAAAAACTTGTGACCCCAAATATTACTGGTCTGAGTAAACAAACTTTGTTAATAACCCTAAAAACACAGGTTTTTGACAATCTAAACCGCTTGTACATAAATATAAATACGTATTTATACGTTTTTGTGTGTTTTTGTAATAGTTAGGGGAAATGTTACATCAGCAATTATTTTATTACCCTTTAAATTGATTTCTGGAGATTATCCAAGGTGCTTCATGACACATAATTGGGTCCCAAGCCCAATTTTGGGAACCAAAGTGCAGTGGTTCCCAAATTTTTCAGCTTTTGACCCACAAAATAACAGTAGCAGAGACCTGTGTCCCCAACTATTTTTGGATGATAAACATTTGCATCAGGTCAACTAAACATGGGCATAGTAACAATATTTTATACTACATTTATCCATTTTAAATACACTAACCTCACTCCTTTGTAACAACTAAGRCAAAAATGTAACTAATTCCGAAAACCTTTTCAGGACCCCACCTTGATGTTTGAGGACCCCACTTTGGGTCCCGACCCCAACTTTGGGAAACACTGGTTTAGAACATAATTTAAATTTCACTGTTAAAAAACTAAATAAATGTGTGTGTGTGTGTGTGTGTGTGTGTGTGTGTGTGTGTGTGTGTGTGTGTGTGTGTGTGTGTGTGTGTGTGTGT
>NW_013952898.1:293275-295005 GCF_001266775.1 Austrofundulus limnaeus
AGAACTCAGAAACTCCTATGTTTAATAGTTTTTGAGCTATAACCATTTTTGGTTGTCCAGACACCCCTTTTTCAAATAAATTGGGGGTCCGGGAAGAGGGGGCACTTATTGGTGGGCCTGATGGATAGAGCTTCATCAGAGCTAAACAACAAAAGAAATCTGAAGCTCCTGTGTTGAACAGTTTCTGAGTTATAAGCATTTTTGCAAGTCCAGACACCCCTTTTTCAAATAAATTGGGGGTCCGGGGGGAAGGGGGGGTACTGATTGCTGGGCCTAATGGATAGAGCTTCAGGCCCACTTGAATTGAATTCTCTGTTCTGTGAAATTATTTGATTGTCAAACTGTATTCCTGGTGAGTTTAAAGGGCTGGTACAGTACATAGTATAATGCAGGTGAACATCATATAAGTGTGACTGAGAACAAATTATTGCACCACAGCAGAAACATTTACTTTGTTGTTGATGAAGTGTGAAGAGGCAGGTTTTGGTCGGTGACTGGTATTTCAAACAAATAAGGCTTTTATGAGAGTAACTACTTGAGCTTTATGTATAAACCTATATTGCAGAAAATAAGTTGGAGGGAAATCATTTGCTGAATGCTTAAAATATAAAGCGTTTCTCGTTCTTAGTGTCAAAAAGGGATGAACGAAATTTTTAAAATGATTTGAGTTTCATTTTCTGTTTCAGATAACAAAAAAGAAAATTAGTTTAAGGCAGAAACGAAAAAAGGCTCGTTTTGTTCATAATCCATGACAGGTCGTGCCAACTTACTGTAGTAAACTCTTTCACCACCAGAAGTGGTGCCTGCAATATCAAAGTTATTCAATAAACATCCCATACAAGTAAAAAGCACTGATGTTGACTTTGGTATCAAATAAATTTCGAAAAGTATTTATTTGGTATCAGATCAATATCAAAGTCATAGTACCGCCCACCCCTCACTGAAAGGAAAAGTCCAAGGACGCGAACTGACAGAAAAAAGCACAGATTTTGTCAAAACTCAGGAGGAAAAAAACCTTTGTTCTCACAGAACAACAACTGTACAACACACTAATAGAATGAAATTTATCTTATTTTGCTTTTTATTGAGAAAAATGGAGGCAGTAACTGACATGTATTCAGTAAAAGAGACTTATTTGGCCAAAAACCACATGAAGTATCTCTGCAGCCTTTGGTCACAGAGCGACAGTCATCATACAACTAATTTATGGACATATTTCTCTGTGTTTCAGCCTCTTATTTACAGAAATTAGTATTTCACTAAGCAGAGCTGTCAGGTGAGCGCCCCCTCTTGTTGGGGAATAGATAGTCTTAGAATACAAATAAACAAGCCTCCTTCTACGGAAGCGTGTTGCTATCAGGCAGGAAAAAAAAAATCCGAGCGCTATCACGTTATAACGTGATACGTATCTTGTTAAAACGAGATACGTATCTCGTTAAAACGTGATACGTATCTCGTTAAAACGTGATACGTATCTCGTTTTAACGAGATACGTATCTCGTTTTAACGAGATACGTATCTCGTTAAAATGTGATACGTATCTCGTTAAAACGTGATACGTATCTCATTAAAACGTGATATTTATCTTGTTAAAACGTGATACGTATCTCGTTAAAACGTGATACGTATCTCGTTTAAACGTGATAATTATCTTGTTAAAACGTGATAATTCTATGTCCAGGAAGTGGCGGTATTATGCTAGGCTAGTACAGTGCCTGACATGATTTGGT
>NW_013952898.1:296494-299754 GCF_001266775.1 Austrofundulus limnaeus
CCATTAGACCTCATTGAAAAGGGCAGGGACTGTTTTGGACATGGAAAGGGACAGTGTAGCGATGTTCAACCAGCCTGTCAAACTGGACTTCACTAGTTCAGGTCATTACTGTGTAAACATTGTGGACAGTGAGAATAGAAGTTTCATTCACTCTGATAAGCTATTGCAAGCTAATGAGGAAGAAATACTGACTACAACAGACAAGATGAACACAAGTGAAAAGATGAAAGTTCTGGAGAAACTTCATAAACAGTTTGGARATGCCTCTGCTGACAAAATACAGAGACTTTTGACTAATTCTGGCAACAAGGACACAGAATGTGACAGTCTGCTAAAAAACATCGTGAACCAGTGTGAAGTGTGTCAAAAATATTGTAAGACCAAACCAAAACCTGCTGTCGGCTTACCATTGGCATCCACATACAATGAAACTGTTGCTGTAGATCTGCACGAACTTGAACCTGGGGTTTGGTACCTACACATTATTGACCAGTTCACCCGTTTCAGTGCTGGTAGTGTCTTAACCACCAAGAGGTCTTCTGAAATAGTCAGACGTTTTATTCATGATTGGATCAGTGTGCATGGCCCACCACAAAAGTTGTTCAGTGACAATGGTGGTGAATTCAATAACGAGGAAGTGAGAGACATGGCCGAGAACTTCAATATTGAAGTCAAGACAACACCTGCTTACAGTCCATGGAGCAATGGACTGTTAGAGCGCCACAATCAAACTCTGACAGAGATCTTGCTAAAAGTCAAAGCAAGTACTGGATGTGACTGGAGCACTGCCATGGACTGGGCCCTGATGGCAAAGAACTCTATGCAAAGTGTCCATGGATACAGCCCACATCAGCTGGTGTTCGGGCAGAATCCTAACCTGCCTTCTGTATTAATAGACAAAGCTCCAGCTCTAGAGGGCACCACCAAGAGTGAATGGGTTGCCAAYCACATTTCAGCCTTGCATGCTGCAAGAAAAGCTTTTTCAGAAGCAGAATGTTCAGAAAGGATACGGAGAGCACTAAAGAAACAGATGCGGCCCATAGACGAGCGATATGAAACTGGAGACAAAGTKTTTTACAAAAGAGTGGATTGTCCAGAATGGAAAGGACCAGGAGTGGTGATTGGTCAAGATGGCGCAGTCGTTTTTGTTAGACACGGAGGCACCTGTGTCAGAGTCCATCAACTCAGATTGAGGAAAGTTACTCATGAGAATGAAGAACCTCAGATTGCCTGCGATGAGAAGAACAATCGAGAACAACACACAATGGACATCATTGAAGAGAATGTAGAAGGAGACACTATTGCAGTAAATCCTGAAAATCATCATTTGCCTGCTCCTGAAAATGCAGAGACTGAGAGACCGCACTCTGAGAACACCGTCATAAAGGCAGGTCAAAMTGTGACATTTAGAAATGCAGAGGGTGTTTCACAAAAAGCCAAAGTGTTGGGACGTGCCGGCAAAGCAACTGGGAAATACAAGGACTGGTTTAACTTGGAGCTGCTTGAGCCAGCAGAAGTGGCTGGCAACAGTGAGTCAGCTGACCTGTCACAGTTGGAGGATCTTCACATCCAGGCAGATGCTGAGGATACAGATATGCACGAGGATGTTTGTGTGAGCAAGGACATATCGTTTGATGAAGCAYAGAAAAATGAAATAAATAGCTGGAAACAGAACCAAGTGTTTGAAGAAATTGAGGACAAAGGACAAAAGTGTGTCTCTACTCGTTGGGTGTGCACTCTGAAAGAGACTGAAAATGGAATAATACCAAAAGCAAGACTTGTTGCACGAGGATTRGAGGAGCTACAAGTTTCTGACCTACAAAAGGACTCTCCAACCTGTGCCTCAGAGTCACTGAGACTCTTGGTGGCAGTMGTATGTCAAAAACAATGGGAACTTCACTCTATGGACATTAAATCTGCCTTTTTACAAGGAATGCAACTGTCCAGAGACATTTTCATCAAACCTCCTCGAGAGGCTAATAGCACAGGTGTGCTTTGGAAACTGAGAAAATGTGTGTATGGTTTAGCTGATGCTTRACTGTATTGGTATAACAGGGTAAAAAGCATCATGATTGAAGCAGGAGGCATCATGTCTAAGGTTGACCCTGCAGTTTTCTATTGGCTGGATGAGCGKAAAAATGTAACTGGTGTACTTGCTTGTCATGTTGATGATTTTATATGGGGTGGATCACATATGTTTTCAGAGTCAGTCATGCCRCACCTGAGGTCAACGTTTAATGTCGGTCGTGAAGCACACAATAACTTTTCCTATGTGGGTGTAGATCTTGTTACTGAAGGTGAGAAAGTACAAATACACCAAGAAACATACATTCAGCACCTGCAGTCCATACACCTCTCACCCTCACGAGCAGCAGAGTCAGCTTCACCTCTCACTGAGAAGGAGACAGAGCAGCTCAGATCTAAGATAGGCCAACTTCTGTGGGTGGCAAGACAGAGCAGGCCTGATGTCATGTTTGATGCTAGTAATTTAGCATCCCGTCTCAAACATGCTACAGTACAGACCATTAATGAAGCAAACAGAGTTGTGTGTAAGCTCAAGGTCAAGTCTGTTGAATTGAATTTTCAACACCTTGGGGACGACAGTAACTTAAAGATGGTTATATTCACTGATGCATCTTTTGGAAATCTTTCAGATGGAGGTACTCAAGGTGGGCACTTCATTGTTTTGATGGGTGACAACGGGCGGTTCTATCCCATTGCATGGCAGTCAAAGAGAATTAAGAGAATTGTCAGAAGCACACTGGCAGGTGAAACACTCGCCATGTCTGAGGGGATTGATAATGCCATTTTTCTTTCCACACTCTTTTCTGAACTCAGTGCTGGTAGTACTGCTTGTCCTCCACCTATAATCTGTGTGACTGATAATTTCTCTCTTGTTGATGCACTTAAGTCAACAAAGTTTGTTGCAGAGAAGAGGTTACGCCTGGAAATCAGTTCAATTAAAGAACTGATGCAAACTAAGAAGGTTCATCAAGTGGTGTGGTCTCAAACAAAAGACCAACTTGCAGACTGTTTAACAAAGAAGGGAGCATCCGCAACCTCACTCCTTAGGGCTCTTTATGAAGGACTTTGGATTCTTCAATAAATTCAGTCATAAGATGTTTCACTTTCTGTTACGTTGAGACTGTTCTGACAAAATCCTTAATGGCTGTGTTTTCTCATAAGTTTTTTTTTTTTTTAAGAAAAGTGGGAGATTGTTACTCCTTTGTTTTATTTGTATTACATGTCCACCCACTAGG
>NW_013952898.1:299764-301623 GCF_001266775.1 Austrofundulus limnaeus
ACGGATTACTAAACTGTGAGCACGGATTACTAAACTGTGCGCACGGATTACTAAACTGTGCTCACGGTTTCTGCAATTCGTGCGCACGGATTACTAAACTGAGCGCACGGATTACTAAACTGTGCTCACGGTTTCTGCAATTCGTGCGCACGGATTACTGGGTGGTTGTGTGCACAGTCCATCAGCTCAGAAAGTGTTTAAGGAGCGTTTTTTGTTCACTAAAGTCAAAGTACAGCACAGAAAATGTTGGACTTTGARTATGTTGTAYAGTTTTTGCCCCTCTGTCAGGCAGTTTTGGTACCGGAACACCGGGTCTCCTACAGGCTGTTTCAGCTCTGATCGGATCATCACAGGAAGATTCTGCCCATGGTTACAGGATGTTTACAGTTTCCCTGACAACGGGGAAGTTTTGCTAAAGTTAGCTAGCTGCCTTCTCAGGGTTGTATCACAAAAGTATTGAATAGATTTATGTTGAACTTTTAGGAAATGTTTATTACTCTTTCAAAAACGTTTATTACACCACAGAAACATTTAAAAAATATAAAAAAATAAAGTTTGGAACATTTCAGAGTAAGAGAGGGGCCGCGGCTCCCATGATTGTCTTCTGCAGATGAAGCTCGCCACACTGGGACATTTCTCTGCAGCAAGCCGCTCGGAGGTTTTCTCCAGCGGTTCTCAGATGTTTATTCTCTTTCACAACAAAACGGGGGACGGGAGGGCGGAGGAGGCTATAACCTCCGTTTCAGGATTCATTTGCCTGGAAAATATGAAAATAAATAAATAACCACGTCGGATTTTGATGAATTTTTCAGGAACATTCTGTGGCTAAAAAGTGTGTTGATGAGAACACGACAGTACCTTAAGTTTATATAACAACAGATCCACTGAATTTACCTTGAAGATGCGGCTTCATACGGTTGTGTTCTGAGGAAAGGATTCAAGCGAGACCTAAGCCCGAAACAACAAGTTGTCTCCGCACTCACAGTATTCACTTCCTGTTTAGCCTTTCACAATAAAACCAGATACAACAAAAGAGATTGTACCACACGTACCATGCGTCCAACCTGTCGACACAATCTGCGCTCACTGATTGCAGAAACTGAGCGCACCGATTAGTAATCCGTGCGCACAGATTATTAATCTGTGCACTCAGTTTAGTAATCCGTGCGCACGGATTTTCTTTTTTCACCACTGGCCCCCAGCAGGCTCCGTACTCATAAGAACTTCGATAGACAAACTAAAGACCTGGAATAACATTTCAGGCATCTTCCAAATTTTGTAATATTCCCCAAATTGATTTTTTTCTTCTGGTAAAACTAAGAAAATTAAAGAAAGAACTATTTGTGATATTCAATATTTATCTGTTTCTAGGACAACTGAAAAGTCATTTAGGAACAGTGATATAGTATCCATTAAAATCTTCAAATGCCCCTGGGCACATTGGGCCTCATGCAAGAACATGTTCGTATTCTTCTCCTAAATTTCTCTTACTTTTGTTCGTACAAAGGGTTCGTACGAACATGTCACGTCAGATTCAACAAACTCTTCTATCTTCAGGAAAAGTGTAAATGAGCATCATAAACTGATGAATGCCACTTGTTCATATTCAGCTGCTCGTGCACGAGAGATTAGCAAAATTACCACCCTAAAAACACCAAATAAGGCTATGTTTCCTGCCCCACATACCAGGAAATGAACAGTCAAAAATGACATTGCAAAGCAAAAAGAAGAACTTTACGAGTTCTGAGATTAAATTTCTGCTCTCAGAGATCCAGAAAAAATAATGTCATTTTTAGCAGCATCAGCTGTGAAATGGAAATGCTAAAGTCAAGCAATGAAATAACTACTGTTGTTAATGT
>NW_013952898.1:302331-305693 GCF_001266775.1 Austrofundulus limnaeus
CCTAAATCACTCGTACGCACAACTTAAGAACAAATCTGTGCGTACGAACGGTTCTTGCATGAGGCCCAATGTGCTTTAATGGTTTTGTGACACTAATGATGAAAAAACAGAAAGGTGATTCTGTTTCTGCACTCAGCTATGCAGTTTTACATGTTTGGGGCACCAGATCATGTTTACTGATAGATAATTTAATCAGACTCATATGCACCAAAGTGTGAAATCAAAAGATTGCAGGGAAAACTTTTCATAAGCAACTCAGTGAAGAAACAACCAATTTTTGACTTTTGAAAATTTATTACAAAAACAGTACAATTAAACTTCATAGAATGACATAAAAATAGTAACAATTAGGAAGAAAAAAAGACAAAAATAATAAAGGCTTAGAAAATAATTTAAAGGGAAGTATGGGAAGATACTCAGATTATAGATGTTGTTCAATCTAAGGCAGGGGTGGGCAATCTTGTTCTTCATGGGCCACAGCCCTGCATGTTTTATTGTTTTCCCTGCTCCAATACACCTGACTTACCTCTTCCAGTTCTGTAGAGGCCTGATATTTATCCATTCATTCAAATCAGGACACTTGTTTTGGTCCTTCCATCCCATCAGAAAATAAAACAATACATCACATGGCAGAGTCTCTCTGATTGGTTCAAGCTCTGCGCCCAGCTGCAAAAATTCAGATTTTCCAGCCCTAGCATCTGCCCCTTTGGACATGCTGCATGCACATGTAGCAAGAATGAGGGCAGAGAAGGGTGAAACTGCTTTTGCACTCTGCCACACTGTTTACCTATTGAGGCACCAGACCAGATTTACTGATCAATAATTCACCCTTTAAGAAATCTGACTCATRTAYCAAAGTGTGAGATTGTACGATTCAACGAACTCTTCTCTTAAATGCATTCAATACTCAATGACGAAGAAAAATAATTTTGTCTTTTGGAAATTTATTACAAAAATAGAACAATCAAATTCAAGAAAAATAATAATGGACAAAAATAGTCAAAAATAATAANAAGAGACAAAAATAATGAAGGCTTAAAAATAGTTTAAAGGAGGTTGAGAAATCCTTGTTCAATTTAAGGTTTTAATCTTTTATTAGGTATCAAACTTAAAGGAGATTTTAAATACCCAATGATGAAGAAAACTAATTTTGTCTTTTGGAAATTTATTACAAAAATAGAACAATCAAATTCAAGAATAATAATAATGGACAAAAATAGTCAAAAATAATAACAAGAGACAAAAATAATGAAGGCTTAAAAATAGTTTAAAGGAGGTTGAGAAATCCTTGTTCAATTTAAGGTTTTAATCTTTTATTAGGTATCAAACAAATAAACATTCTACTGGACAGGATCTTGTTTCATTTGTTTATATGTGATGAGTTTAACCAAAGTTAACTAGTTCATAAAGAGTTCACTTTGGAGTTTGGATGAGAGAAGTGTTGTGATTTGAGCAGATTGTCAGGTTAGTTAGTTCATTTCAGTTACCTACTGCTTTGTTTGTTTATTACTGAGAGCAAGGAAATCATTTTATCAAAGTTTGCATCAGCTCCAACCAGACCAGAGTCTGCTTTAAACTTCCACAGGAGAGGAGAGCGCCTCGTTCGAATCAGTAATCGATATTTAGGCAGCAGCCTTACCCTTTTGTGTTGAGCCTCAAGAGTGCTTACAGGGTCGGCTTACACCGCATGAAAACTGTTATTTTCGGCAGTTATCTGCATGGGAAATTGCCGTGAAACTTGACATTCAGGGCTGTTAACAGGAATTTTTTTGTCAGAATGGGAAACTGTCAAAAACTGCCGGGAATTGACGTGGACTTTGCCCCCCTCTCCTCAGGTTTAGGGCTACATTCACACTGCAGACTAATGTGACCCAAATCCGATTTTTTTTTGCCCCATCTGACCCATATCCGATTTTTTTATGACAGTCCCCAGACAGCAGTGGACTCCGGGGCAGATCCATCCTCAAGCCGCCAGGTCGGCCATAATAAATGACGTGCGTATGAAAGACGGCCCACCTGCAGATAGCGTACCGTAGAAGTGCGRATCCGTTGCTCAGTGTAGGAGGATGGTCACATGGTACGCACTCTTTTCAAGCTCACAGCCGCATTCACAGAGTTGGACACAGTGAGATCGAGACGTTTCCGGAGACAGACTGCAACATCTTACATCGTGAGTAAACTGCAAAAACTGTTAATTGCAAGTGTGTGCATCTGGGTGATAAACCTGTTTGCTGTTTTTGTCTTGATAGTAATAATGTCTGAAAGGTACAGTGGTGTTTTATTAAGACGATGACTTAGCTGCAACATTCAGTCCTTTAATATTCAGACCTGAGCACATTTCTTGGTTGATTGAGATTTGTTGGCACAGACCAGGGATGTCCAAAGTGTGGCCCGGGGGCCATTTGTGGCCCCTGAACTGATTTTGTGTGGCCCCTGACTGAATTATACTAATTTGTTTACAAATTTGTCCTCCTGGCACAGCTGTTTGATGTAGATGGAGACTTTTTTTTATTTATTATTAGCGCAAATTTATCACAAAGTTAAATTTTCCAATAAAAAATATTGGCAACAATACAAATTTTGTCTTTAAATAACTAGACTTAGCTTTTTCCACATCTATCTAGTGACTTCTAATAAAAAGCTGATTTTGCTGCACTCCAATCTGCTTTTAATTAATTTATTAAATTCATCTGAACACAGCAAGCATTTTCAACAAAACAGTGACCTAAATCCTGATTTTATTGATCAAAATGGACTAAATTGGGCTATTTCCCCTATCCCAATTGAAACATAGAAAATCGCAAAATTTCTTTCAATAAGGGAAACCTGCAAAACACTTTTAAACTTCTGGATCTTCATTAATTTACATCCATTTCCAGCAATAAATCTGATTATTTGTTTAATTAAAGTATTCAATGCTTAGTTTATTGTTCTGGAGGTAAAGGAAAAATATTTTTGGCCCTCAGGTCCTTCTGACTGATGATTTTGGCCCATGTGACAAAATGTTTGGACAGCCCTGGCATAGATTGTGTCATTACTTGAAACTAGTGGAAGTCTTTGTGTAAAGCCTGTGTTCATGAACTATCTGCAGTGATCCCTGATAAACTGTGACCAAGTACCTTTTTCAGACAGTTGGTCCTGGAGGGATTGGGGTCAATAGATAAGTGAAATTGCACATGTGTTCAATGCGTTTAACTGGAATAATGATGTTCAGAAATCTGTAATTTTAACAGAAAATTATATGTCCTCATGCTGTTTTTTTTTTTTTTTTTATTGGGGGGCAGCATACTGACTGTTACCTGCAGAGGTAACAGTGTAATAGTGCCTGGAGAATGAAGGGAGGACACTGCAAAGTGTAATAC
>NW_013952898.1:307961-309596 GCF_001266775.1 Austrofundulus limnaeus
TGAGTCAGGCTTGATTTTTAGTAATCTTTTCCTGTTAAATAAATAAATAAATCAAATCAATCAAACCAAGCTGAATTTCCACCTCAGCCCACCTGTTTGAGATGAAAATACTTATTATCAAGGGTGCTACAACGTTTTATATGGTTGTAATAACAAAATGCTTCTCTAACTTATTTCTAATTTGTACCATTTACATTTATAGAGTTTTGTTCTCCCTGTCACAATGTTTTAGTTGTTTTGCTTCATTCAAATTCAGCTCTTTTTTTCCCAGATGTTCAAAGAGGTTCTGTAGGGAAAATATGTGTTATTCAAAATGGTATGTCCTAATAAAACAGGAATCCGCTGGATTTCTTCTTTAAAACTTTATTTTTAATCTTCTAGACTCCAATCAGGTTCACAGTACAGCACCCAGCACACACGCCTCAGTCAGACCTTCAAAACAAACAGACAAGAGCTCTGCTCTGAGCAGACATTCTGCAAAACACTGACAACTTCCTCTTACTGTAATAATGAATTGAGCTTATAATGTATCTTTCTTCCTGGTTACACCCCTGGAGGTGTTACCTTTTATGTCAGACGTCAGAACGTCACTCATTTTGTTTAGACTAAAAGGAAAGAACACATGATAAGACACCAAATCTTTGTCAGCTTTAACCTTACAGACTGAAAGGATCAGAAAGTATAAAATACAATACTGAATCTAATATTCATTTTATCAGTTACAAAATTACCTTCAATCCCTCTCTTGACATACATAAAATATGTCAAATCTATAAGGAAATTTTATGAAAACTTTATAAAGAGAAGTTATAACATCTGTTGTCACATCAGGATATTTCTAAACATTTCCCAACCCCAGAAATTATATTTTTAATCCTCCCAGACATAAAAATATTCAATTCAGTGTGACCAATCTTGTAACTTTTTCCACTCTTGAAACTTCTCCTCTCCTTCCACAGAATTAAGACTGAAAATGCTTTCTTTACGCTCTTGTTTCTTCTTCTCTGTCCATTTGTTTTTATTCTTTGCCCAGAAAATCTGTAGCTTTGTGCAATAATCCAAATGCTCATTTTCTTGTTTAACAGTGTCTTCAATTTCATCCCATCCTCTGTTCTCAGTTGATGGTTTGGTGTTCTCTGGTGGAGAAGAGGTAGTGGTCAGTTTTTCTTCAGTTGCAGGTTGGGGGAACACATTTTCTGGTTCCTCTGTGATGCTGATGAATCCAGATGTTCTTCCAGTTCAGCAGTTTGAAGTAACTCCCCTGTCTGTGGTTCTGGTTCAGTCTCCTTATCAACCACTTGCACGTTGTTTTTCATCGATGTCTCAGTTTGCTCCTGTTGTCCTTCAGCCTCAGACGTCAGCTGATCACTCTCCTGTTGTTTGGTTCCAGCTGGAACTTGGTTCAGGAAATACTTCATGTTTGAAGCTAACAGCTCCGATCCATGTCGGTTCAAAGACAGTCCATCAGACTTGAACACATGTTTTCTCTCCCAAAAGAGATAAAAATTATCCACAAATCTCACAGAGTGGTCAGCACAGGACTTTTCCAAAAACCATCAAGGGCCAATAGTCTGCTGAACCTCTCAGCTCCTCCTCTGGCTGTAGGAACGAGCCCACTGAGGAACACATCCATGT
>NW_013952898.1:310339-312656 GCF_001266775.1 Austrofundulus limnaeus
ATCCAATGTTCTCTGCTTATTCAAGATCATCCATCACGTCGGGGTCACCGAATTGTTGGAAAAATGTGTTGTTCAAAATGGTATGTCCTAATAAAAAGGAATCCGCTGGATTTCTTCTTTAAAACTTTATTTTGAATCTTCTAGACTCCAATCAGGTTCACAGTACAGCACCCAGCACACAGGCCTCAGCGAACAAACTTGGGYTGAATCAAAACAAAGACAAGAGCTCTGCTCTGAGCAGACAYTCTGCAAAACAATGACAACTTCCTCTTCCTACAATAATGAATAGAGCTTATAATGTGTCTTTCTTCCTGGTTACACCCATGGAGGTGTTACCTTTTACGTCAGAACGTAGCTCATTTTGTTTAGACTGAAAGGAAGAACACATGATAACATACCAACTCTTTGTCAGCTTTAACTTTACAGACTGAAATGATCAGAAAGTATAAAATGCAATACTGAATCTAATATTCAWTTWATCAGTTACAAAATTTCCTTCAGTACTGTACATCATCTTGGTTTTAACATTTGATATGTTTACTATTCTCCATCATCAATAAAATATAGGCTTATGAGATGAGCATTCTGTTTTAATTTGCATTTCATACAATATTTAAATTTTTTAAAATTGGGGTTGTACTTTTTTACTGCTTACAACGTAAAACAAATCAGGGAGAAAAAATAAACGGCAGAGCTGAAAATTTTATTTTTGACAAACACACAGAAAGGAGGCCAGCGTAGACGGCTACAGGAAGTTTTAATCTGCAGAGGCGTGAAATACATCCTCTCATTTCTGGTGTCCTGTTCAATAACGACCAGAGTGGTCAGAGTGAGCCTTCTCAGCTCTGGAACTTCATTTCCCATGGGGATCATAAGGATACCAGGCAGAGATGACAGGCTTCAAAAATATGCAGTCACTTCATGGTGTGTGGAGAAAAAACAGCTGAGAAAACTTGCAGACAATATTCAGSGTCAGGTATTCCTATCAAACTGCAGTGAATATASACTGTGCTGGAAATCATAATGCAGAGAGAACACATGAAACCTAACAGGAGTGGGCAAAAAAAAGTGTGTATATATATATATATATATATATATATATATATATATATACACACACACACAAAGACATTGACAAAAAGAATGTCAAAATAGGCATTTCCTCCCCCCAAAATATATACTGTATTTTCTTTAAAAGATAATATTAACAGCAATTTAAACTTAAAAGTTCAAAACTAAAATAAGGAAGTGCTGACCAGGTAGACCAGAATCTCCACCCATAGGAGTTAAAAAAAAAAACTGGCATCAGATGGCTCATCACTTTCACGTCAAAATCTCTAAGTAACTCACTTAGAAAAACATCCAAACCAAAAAGTTCCCATAAAAACTGACAAGATGAGTCAAGGACTGAGCAAAACCGTTGAGGTGTTCGGTGGCAGAAAAGAGGTGAGCCACAGGCCAGTGAGGAAAAAAAAGGTGTCTTTGTGCAACGAGCAAGCCTCCATATTGTGAAATCTAAGAGCTAACAGCAGGCGTCCTCCCGACGATTGTTAGTCTGGCAGTAAAGGATTGCTGTCCACCACCGTCATGCCAAGTACTGCTGCAACGCTGTCTTAGCCCTGATGGAGACACAAAGTCAACATCAGGCAGTTCAACAAGAATTTATTGTTCTGCTGTTTCTGCCAGCCAACCTGTCACTGAGGTTTGGGTCAGATGACTGCGTCAGTTTGTGCAGGAGGTCCACAAAGCCCATCTCCCTCAATTTGTCCTGACGCTCCTGAGAACCTAACAACACAAAGAAAGAAAATAGTTTTTAATTTTGTTTAAAATTTTGTAACAATATACAACCCCAATTCCAAAGCATTTGGGACGTTGAGTAAAACATAAGTAAAAACAGAATACAATGATTTACAAATCCTTTTCAACCTACATTTAAATGAATACACTACAAATTCAAGATATTTAATGTTCAAACACACGATCTTTATTGAATCAGGGCCCCAACGATAGTCAGGTGATAGGCTACATGACCCTCTATGAACAACAGAGCTAATCAAGGTACTAAGACCTATTGTTTGTTCTTTCTGAATTTGAAGCCTGCAACACATTCAAACCAAGCTGGGACAGACATGTTTATCACCGTTACAACAAATTCCCTTTTAACAACATTCTTGCTTGAAGTTAAGTTGCTCAACAGTCTGAGGTCTCGATCATATTTTGCGCTTCATAATCACCACACATTTTCAATGGAAGACAGGTCTGGACTGCAGGCCGGTCAGGTAAGTACCTGCTCTTAGGCCCTGTCCCAGTACCCACC
>NW_013952898.1:313926-316167 GCF_001266775.1 Austrofundulus limnaeus
TGCAAGTTCTCCCCCTCAACTATGAGAGACAAAATGTGAAAAAATTTTTGAGAAAATCATTTTGTCTGACTTTTAAAGAATTTTTTTTGCAAATAATGGTGGAAAATTAAGTATTTAGTCAGTCACCAATTGTGCAAGTTCTCCCCCTCAACTATGAGAGACAAAATGTGAAAAAATTTTTGAGAAAATCATTTTGTCTGACTTTTAAAGAATTTTTTTTGCAAATAATGGTGGAAAATTAAGTATTTAGTCAGTCACCAATTGTGCAAGTTCTCCCCCTCAACTATGAGAGACAAAATATGAAAAAAATTTTTTGAGAAAATCATTTTGTCTGACTTTTAAAGAATTTTTTTTGCAAATAATGGTGGAAAATAAGTATTTGGTCACCTACAAACAAGCAAGATTTCTGGCTGTCACAGACCTGTAACTTCTTTTTTAAGAGGCTCCTCTTTCCCCCACTCATTACCTGTATTATGGCACCTGTTTGAAGTCGTTAACAGTATAAAAGACACCTGCCCAGACCCTCACGTTTAGTGAGGGTCTGCAGGGAACGTATGTCAGAGTCTCCCGTCTGATGGAGCTTTAACTCACACCTCCGGGGGAACTTCGAACAAGTTCCGGGGGAGGTGGGGGACATTGAGTCCGAGTGGGCCATGTTCCGTGCCTCCATTGTCGAGGCAGATTACCTGAGCTGTGGCTCGCCACCAACACTATTTGTGTTGGGGATGGTGCACTGCTGACCTCAACTCGGGACATTGTGGGTCGGTGGGCGGAATACTTCAAAGACCTCCTCAATCCTACAAACACTTCTTCCAATGAGGAAGCAGAGCCTGAGGACCCTGGGTCGGACACTCCAATCTCTGATGCCGAGGTCACCGGGATGGTTAAAAAGCTCCTTGATGGCGGGGCACCGGTGGWGGATGAGATTCGCCCGGAGTTCCTTAAGGCTCTGAATGTTGTGGGGTTGCTTTGGTTGACGCGACTCTACAATATCGTGTGGACATCGGGGGCAGTTCCCCTGGATTGGCAGACTGGGGTGGTGGTCCCCCTATTTAAAAAGGGGGACCGCAGAGTATGTTCCAACTAAAYGGGAATCACACTTCTGAGCCTCCCTGGTAGGGCCTATTCAGGGATTCGGAGAGGAGGGTCCGTCGGATAGTCGAATCTCAGATTCAGGAAGAGCAGTGTGGTTTTCGTCCTGGTCGTGGAACAGCGGACCAGCTCTATACCCTCAGCAGGGTCCTGGAGGGTGCATGGGAGTTCTCCCAACGAGTCTACACGTGTTTTGTGGACTTGGAGAAGGCGTTCGACTGTATCCCTCGGAGACTCCTGTGGGGGGTACTCCGGGAGTATGGGGTACCAGGCCCATTGATACGGGCTGGCACCGGTCCCTGTATGACCGGTGCCAGAGCTTGGTCCGCATTGCCGGTAGTAAGTCGGACTCGTTTCCGGTGAGAGTTGGAATCCGCCAAGTTGCCCTTTGTCATCGATTCTGTTCATAACTTTTATGGACAGAATTTCTAGACACAGCCAAGGTGTTCAGGGGATCCTTTTTGGTGGCCTTAGGATCACATCTCTGCTTTTTGCCGATGATGTGGTCCTATTGACTTCATCAGATCGTGATCTCCAGCTCTCGCTGGAGCGGTTCACAGCCRAGTGTGAAGYGGCCGGGATGAGGATAAGTGCCTCCAAATCCCAGACCATGGTCTTGAGCCGGAAACCGGTAGGGTGCCTTCTCCGGGTCGGGAAGGAGGTCCTATCTCAAGYGGAGGAGTTTAAGTATCTCGGGGTCTTGTTCACGGATGAGGGAAGAATGGAGCGGGAGATCGACAGGCAGATTGGTGCTGCATCTGCAGTGATGTGGGKGYTGTATCGGTCTGTCGTGGTGAAGCGGGAGCTGAGCCAGAAGGCAAAGCTCTCGATTTACCAGTCGGTCTAAGTTCCTACCCTCATCTATGGTCACGAGCTTTGTGTAGTGACTGAAAGTACGAGATCGCGGAAACAAGCGGCTGACATGAGTTTCCTCTGCAGGGTGGCTGGGCTCTCCCTTAGAGATAGGGTGAGAAGCTCAGTCATCCGGGAGGGACTCAGAGTAGAGCCGCTGCTCCTCCACGTAGAGATGAGCCAGTTTAGGTGTTTCATCTGATTAGGATGCCTCCCTGGTGAGGTGTTCCGAGCACGGCCCACTGGGAGAAGACCCAGAGGAAGACCTAGGACACGCTGGAGGGACTATGTTTCTCA
>NW_013952898.1:316203-318738 GCF_001266775.1 Austrofundulus limnaeus
CCCCCGGATGAGCTGGTCCAAGTGGCTGGGGAGAGGGAGGTCTGGGTCTCTCAGCTTAGGCTGCTGCACCCGCGACCCAACCCTGGATAAGGGGCAGAAAACGGATGGACGGACGGATATCAATTTTTACAAGAAATGCAGTGAATTATTGACAGATTGAGGTTGCTGATGACCGTGTTCTTGGTCACATACCTCCTCCTTTGTTTCGACACACACCGCACCCCCTCCCTGATATACAGTATTTTGGTGCAGCACTTACCATCCTCCTCATTCCAGATAAGGTTTGAGATGCAGAAAGTGGCAGCGAGCTGCAGCTTCACATTCGTATGTCCCTGGGGGAACAAAGGGTGTGATGAAAAACAAAACAGATCACACATTACTCATATTCTTGTACTTCCATCAAACTGAGGACTTTGTATTGATTTTCATTCCTTTTTGTAACTGCATTTATGCCTACCCCACACAGTTTCCCTAACTCTAACCATTATAAATCTGTTCCTAACTCTAACCAATACTTGTGATATTACTACTATATCTACTTCCTGTTATCGTCTTCGTCATCGTCTTTTTCACCAGTAGAAACAGCCTGTTGTTGATCATGTGACTCCCGTAATGCGAAAAAAGTGTTTCCATTGCAGTTTTGTGAAAATCACCAATTTCGATACGGCCGAAAAACCACCTCATCCTAGCGCAAAAACATTTTGTYGAAAAACAATTTTTTTCAAAACTGACGTGTTTCCATTGAGCAAATTTGTTTTCGAAATTCTAATTTGCGCATTTTCATGGTCAATGGAAACACAGCTAGTGAGGACCGGGAAAATGTCCTTGCTTCTCAAAACTGACCTCACTTTGCTGATTTAAAACATATGGCAGTCTTCACTCTGTTGCAGAGACAAGTACACACATACATTTTTCGTTTCATTTTGCTACTTACCAATTTTAGCTAGTTTGCTACTTAAGGCCTTTAAGATAATGCAATTTCTCTTTGCTGGATGACATTTTTGCACATATCAGGTCAGCAATAATAATTCTCTTCATTCTCCAAACTTTCACTTAAATCTTGAAGCAGCTTTGACTATATAAAATAAATACAATGAAACATTTCATTTCAAGTAGAATCTCCTAACTTCATTCCTGACTGACAGGAAAAGATTTCTCTTCTTGATTTATTTTCCTTATCAATGATAACTGAATCATAAAAAACTATTATTCAGAACAGAACAAGGGAAAACCACAGTTCCACAGTACCATGTAGTATTTGATTTTCTGAAGCATGTCGTCATTGGTCATGAGGAGGTCCTTAGCTGTGTTGCCATCTGCAATGTTGGCGAGGATGCATAACGTCTAATGGATAAAGAAAGATGTTACATCAGTGCTTTTATTTTAACATCTTTTTCTTTATGATTCTCAATAAAAGGCTGAACTGATCACAGCCCCTGTCTCATGTTTTCTTTCTGCAGATGCCAATCACAGCTTGATGAACATAAGTGAAGAAAGTCTTTGATCAGATAGAGCCTATAACAACATCTAAAGACTGAAAAACACTCTGCTGCACAGCAGCAGGATGAAAAATATCTTGGTTCAAGTCGGACTGAGTGCTCACCTGCTCCTTGACCTCGATGCCGTGTTCTGCCTCTAGGATTAGGGTCACTGCTTGCATCAACTGTTTCCCATTAGAGCTCATGATCTGGTCGATGTGCTGACAACATAAGAAATTCATGGAGACATTTCACATTAAGCACAGTGAAGGTCATGAAGCAATGAAGACTGACAGAACTTCAGATCTTTTCAACATGACATGTTCGTTGGCTTAAAACAGTGTAGTTAATAAAAATACTAAAGTATTAAATACTACATTTATGGATCAGATTTTAATAATAAATGTAAAATAATCAGGGGTGGAAAAGTAAATACTGTACTGACYGACAAAAACAACATTTAACCAGTTAACTTAAGCCAGCACACATTTGCTTTTATTTATCTTAACTGCTTCAAAGGTAAATATTTAATTATTGAACAGCCAAGACAAATTAAAAACTTGCACAGATTGAAGTTGATGACGATTTCAAAACAGACTTTTTATGACAACTCAGTCTCAGTAAAATAAGCCGTGTAAATAAAAATACAATAAACTTTTCATCTCAGGAGTTATCTCAAAAACATACATTTTTCCAGTGCTAACGTCTTTCTTTATATCTTAACACATTTGTAGTCTAAGTCTTTCAGTACCAACATGTAGTACAGCACGTTTACTCAACATGAATATTTTGGCTCCATTTGGATATGATTAATAAAGTAAATGATCAGACAACATACAGTATATTCATTTTCCTTTAAGGGTCAAGAGTTTCTAGAATCACTTTTTGGAWGGTACTGAGACAGCTTTTTAGCTTTATTATATTGGGGCGGCCGTGGAACAGTGGTTAGGGGAGTTGTCCTGGAACGCCGGTTCGATCCCCCCGTTCCAGCTGTCTCAGTTTTTGTGTCCTTGGGCAAGACATTTTACCCCCAATGCCTCTGATGTGTGTCCCATCA
>NW_013952898.1:320408-321986 GCF_001266775.1 Austrofundulus limnaeus
ATATTACATCAGCAATTATTTTATTACCCTTTAAATTGATTTCTGGAGATTATCCAAGGTGCTTCATGACCCATAATTGGGTCCCAAGCCCAACTCTGGGAACCAAAGTTCATTGGTTCCCAAACTTTTCAGCTTTTGACCCACAAAATAACAGTAGCAGAGACCTGTGCCCCCAACTGTTTTTGGATGATAAACATTTGAATCAGGTCAACTAAACATGGACATAGTAACAATATTTTTATACTACATTTACCCATTTTAAATACACTAACCTCACTCCTTTGTAACAACTAAGGCAAAAATGTCATTAATTCAGAAAATCTTTTCAGGACCCCACCTTAATGTTTCGGGACCCCACTTTGGGTCCCGACCCCAACTTTGGGAAACACTGCTCTATACCACTACAGTCCATTTACCATTTATATTAGGATAAGTAACAAAAATAGGCCTTATGTGTCATAATAGTTAACTCTGAACAGTGTGTGTGTGTGTGTGTGTGTGTGTGTGTGTGTGTGTGTGTGTGTGTGTGTGTGTGTGTGTGTGTGTGTGTGTGTGTTTTCTCACAGGGCGTGTTGACAGCAGATTGCGCAGCAAACCAAGTGTTTTCATCAGTACATTGGTGTCGGGGTCAGAAAGCAGACGAAACAGCTGCTCTGTGCCCAAACACCGAACAATCTCCACCTTCACTTTCTGATCCGCCTGGAACGCCATGTTCTTCAACACAGACAAAAGGTTCTGTTTTTAAGGCTGCTTCTGGCAGCAAATCTAAGCATTTGTTTAGCAAAATAATGTAAAATCTAGGTAATTAACATCATTTTAAACTTAAGAAGCAGAAAGAGAAAATATCAAAAGAAAACAAAGCCATTTAAATCTACAATGGGTTTGAAATAAAGTCAGAATTTCTGACATTTTTTTAAAAACTGACTGTTATAAAAATTAATATAAACATTCAAATTGTTTTCTTACCATCAGGGCCCAGATCCCGTTTAACCTGAGAGCAGGACTTTCCCTCTGAGTCAGACTGCATAGTAAGTCAATCACCCCCGACTCCAGAATGGGCTTCAGACACATGCAAACAACAAGATTCAATATTACATTTTTTATGCATTTTCTGTAATACAATAAATAAATGATGAGCCTTGTAAAGCTGCATTATGTAACAACATGAAATTTGTAATAAAGTAAAATCAGAAAATTGGGCTTCAAAATGTATTAAAACTGCACTAAAACCACATTATGTAATAATTGATGCACAATGTAAAAAAAACAAGTCTTCAACGCATTTTGTAACACTCTCAGCCACATCATGTAATAACATACATTTTGTTGCAACTGTTACAAAATGCGGTAGTTGCTCTTTTTAGAAATGAAGATGAACAAAAACACTGGTTTGTGATGGTTTATTACCAGGGTTGCACATAAAATGTTTGTTCTGGTTCTCAGGGGAGAACCTAGGGTTGTTGCTTGGTGCTCACTCATATTTTCCTTCACTCATTAAACACATTTATCTAGAGGGGCGTCAGGTCATCTAACGTCCCCCTGTTCTGTTTTATGACTCCTATCAGCTGCAACGTCTCA
>NW_013952898.1:322451-330230 GCF_001266775.1 Austrofundulus limnaeus
TTACAGGCCTCTCTCATCTTTTTAAGTGGGAGAACTTGCACAATTGGTGACTGACTAAATACTTATTTTCCCCACTGTATAATGTTTTTGACTGGGGTGTTAAACAGAGAATCATCTTTGTTTTAATATGGGGCAAACAAATGTTCTTAGTTAAGGTGGTTTAATTAGAAAAACTCAGTGAATCTCACAGAAAGACTCAGCCTGCGTGCGCAGTGACACGCTCATATAGCAGTCTCTCAGGAGGAGAGTTTAGTCACTCACACAGAGTTGGACAGATCTGTTCAATAACAACATTCTGAACATTTATTTGATATAAAGTTGGGTTTTACAGACCAAAGTCTCTGGTAGTTCAGGAGCAAAGTGCAGGAGGAGTGGAGGAGTCAGGACTGATCACTGCAGCAGCTCGAGTCGAGCMGGCCCGCTGCTTCAACCAAACCTGCTCTCACTGAAAGTCCCGCCCTGCTCTGCTCTGATTGGACAAAATGGCTCTGGACTTCGTCTGATTTGTTGAAGGCAGTGTCTGTTTAATCCTTATATCAGGGTCCCGCTGTGGCGCACTGAACAATCCACTCACACCAGTGCTGCTGGATTCTTTTTTATTTATTAATTTTTTTAAGAAATCAGGTCGCCGTTACGACCAAACTGGTCGCACTCTAGAGCCCTGCTAACTGTTGTTTTGACAGACAACCAGGTACAATCTTACTCTAACCGGGAAAATACATATCTAACCACTTCAAATTTAGTAAACAGGAGAGCACAAAAACTTTACCCCTGTTTTTAAATAGTTCTGATATGCCAAATAAAACTGGGATTGTGATAGTGTACAACAAATTTTTCTAAACATGATGTTCTGAGATGTAGTGCAGTGACAGGCAACACAGTAGTCTTGTGTAAAAACTGCAGTCCAAAGTCTTGTCTCTCRTTTTTTTGTCAAGAGGTAAAAAATCTACAGGAAGAAGAAAATGAGATGCGAAAACTGAATAGTTTGGTGGAAATGGAGAAACAGCAATTGCAGGAAAAAGTAATACGATTTGAGAGATTTTTAATATTTAGCGTGTTGTGGGCTGAACAGAATTACACCAAATATGGCAGGTTAAACCATTTTTAAGGGGAAATATGAATGTAAAATCTAAAGACTCCAAAAAAGGTCCAAATGAACCCTGGACTCCAGAGGGTTAAATACATAAATTCACTTCACCAAGTTCTCTTCCATCTCCCTGTTCTCACCATTATAGTCCATACGACTTTTTGTCTTGCCTATCTTTTGGTCTAAAGCAGGGGTCTGTAAACTGCAGCGGCTCTTTAGTTTTTGACCAAAACTACATTAGATAGATGTTGTTTTGTTTATTTGTTTTAATATACTCAAAAGAAGAAAAGACTAGCTTTAAGGTAATTTCTGTTCATTTCTTCACAAATTGTCTTCTTTAACATCTCTATAGAGTCTTTGCACACACCACTGCATCCTGGTCACATGACTAGTCGAAATCACTTACTGGGAAAATACATATCTAATACAAGGAGTAAAACATGTTGATTAGATCATGCTAGTAGTTTATTGAACATGTTTGTTTTATTTATTTATTTATTTACTCTCAAATCCATCAGCAAATTTTTTTGAAAACCAGTAAGACAAATTGCTGAGAGTAAATATGGTAACTTTATTAGATAATGAAAAATGTAAAAGGTTTTCTTTGAATTTGGTTTGAACTATAAAAGGTATTTTCCTGTTTATATAAAAATGGTCTGCCTTATGCTAAAGTGTGACTTGGCCCTTGCCTTTCTATACAGCTCCGCTCAATTCTAGTTTCCCTTCACTGCTCCAGCTGGGATTTCTCCCATAGACAAGGATTTCTTCAGGAGAATTTCATTTGGGCCAATCAGAGAACAGAAGGTGGAGTTTTGAACATCGATTTTCTGCGCAGTGTCTGCTTGTGAGTTTAGCAATGGCAGTGGAGGAAGTGAATGAAGCCAGTTCATGTTGATAAGGCTTCCAAATTAAATTAAAATTGTCTGACAAAGCAGCAGCTCTCATTTACAGCTGTCTTGTTCGGCTCTGTAATTTGCTCTTCTCAGTAGGGTTGTTTACGGCGCACGTGATTTCCGGTTAGCTTCTTAGCTGAGTGTAACCCAACACATAGGTTACTTCCAGAACTCTTGCTAGATCTACACACTTTATTACAAACGTTGGAAAAAGGAGCCTAGATGTGAGTGACAACAGAACAGTGTGTGCACAGTTTCCAGAAAAAATATTCAATTTACTTACTCAATTGTTTTCATTTGCAACAACAATTCACAACACGGGGCGCTTTGGAACAAAATGAAATAAAACAAAAACAAAGTAATTCAGTCCTTAAAGTCTTTTTTCAAACTGTCAAGTGTTCATTCAAAGTCTCATTTGTTGTGACCAGTCAGGTCCCTATCTACCAGTTCGTTCAATCCTTTGGACTGGGGGTTTCGCCGTCCAGTTCTGGAAAAATGATCCTGTCTTTTCTGYAGCACTATATGTTGAATAGTGCTTCACAAAAAACCCTGACCTACAACAAGGCCAGAATAAAGTAACTTAAAACACAGTAAACTAATAGTTATTAGCTCAAAGCTACAATTTAAAGTGGTTCTACAGTCATTTCGCAAGTGTTTCTCATGTTGTACAACAATTTAGTTCAAGTTATCACAGTTACAGAGCACCAACACAATAATAAAACTAAAATGTGTATGTGTGTGGTGGAAATTATTCACCCTCATTTTTGTATTGGCTTCAAATTAAAAAATTCACCAAAAATCACAGGTTTATTTCAAAAATCTGAAAAAAATAAAATAAAAAACATATATACAGTATACTGTATATCGCTAATGACTAGATATGGTTCATGTAAATACACAATTGTTTTTCAAGCCCATCAAGTTAAAAATTTTCATTAGAAAAAAATAATAAAAATGTTTATGGTGCGCAGCAATAACAAAACCAACTAGACATGGGTTTTTACGATGTAAAAACAAGTGTGCATTGCCACGTAGCATGTCATTGCAGCATGGCTTTGCCTGCCGCATTGGACTTGCAGAATGAATTTTGACCAAGTTCAAATGTGTTTTCTATACCAGCTTGTACCTGTCACATCAGCAGGTGTTCAGAATTAAGGTAATTGTGTGACAATATGAAGTTTGAAGAGATTTTTTCTTAAAGTTACATTAGCTGGGTTTTGAACCCTGATCTCCCACATGAAAGCCCATGACATAGACCATTAGACCATTAGAGCTGTGGCAGAAGGTGGTGGCAGGGGTTGGTTTGTATGTGTGCAGAAAGAGGCCACATTGCCAATACAATTATTGACACTAAACTGCATAATATTACAACAATAGAGCAGTATTAAGACAAAATTATAGTAAAACATCAAAATACAATCATAATATTGTAATCATTGAACTATTGATTTTAAATATTATGAAACTATGGTGCAGTACCATATTGTGTAGATGCAGCAGGGGGCAGTATTGGACCAATACAAGGCTCCATTGACTGCCATTATAATTTATTAAACGTTAATATTTCAAAAACTATAAGTTTTACAGGCACCAAAAGTCATAGCCATCATTTGGCACAGGRGCTTTACAGATATAAATTACAATGGCAGCTCTAGGACAAAGTATGCAGGAGGAGAAGCATGGCAAAGTTGAGATGACTTGGATGGGAAACGATTCACAATAGTGTGCATTGCATTGGCAATGCACACTGATTATAAAGTATAAATAATTAAATGGATTCCAACAAAATTCACGTTTTGACCTCATTAGCCTCACAGTAATCACTGGTCATTTTTGTAGTGATTGAAAAATGGGATGTTAATTTCCTAGCCTTTACCTAATTAGATAAATTTCTCACCAACAAATGCAGAAAATAAATAAATTTTGAAAAGTTTGAGTATCAGAACTGTTTACTATATATGACAGAATCTATCCTTTAAATCAGAGATGATGTACCTCTTTGCTGGGTGAGAACTCCAGCAGTAAATTGCATAGTGTTGAAGAAGCCATGACCAGGACTTCATCTGGAGCATTCTGAAGCAACTACAAACAAGGAAAAGGTTATTCTACTTTTTTCATTATAATATAATTTATACATCCAGCTTAGTAGCTAAGGTTTGGTAAGTGAGAAGCAATGAAACAGAACTTTTTCTTTCAGAGAAATCTGCTTTGGTGTATTCAAACTGACCTTCATGAGGGGTTTCCAGACAGCGTGATCGTGAAAGCTGGTCCTGAGTTGCTGCACAGACCGTGAAAGACTGTGTAGACACCTGCAAGGAGAAAAAAAACTCTGTATTTACTTAATGACTGTCCAAATATTAACGTGATAAACTAAGTTTAAAACATCACGATTAATCAGAAGGGTAGAAAATTCTGAGTTACAGAATTGCAATTAATTCTTTTACTGTAATACATAAAACACACAACTAAAGACAATAAAAACAAAAACTATTTAAAACTAGAAGCACTCGGAGAGTGCAAACCTCCGCCAAGACCAATTTCCTCCATCCTGTAAGAGTTAATGCACAAAAGCAGAGATGGAAACACATTTGGTGGAATCCAATGTGAAAAAAACAAAAGTCAGACTGGTCACTCGACGTTATTCATGGTCAAACTGGTGTGGGATTAAGCTCCTAAGTTTTCATCAGTCACATTTCACCATGTAAAACGTCTGTTTTATCTCCTTGTATGGGTTTGTAATGGTTTGACTCTCTTTATAAAGTGCTTCCTGGCTCCCCCCGTCTCCAAACTTTGAGGCCCGGCCCAGTGTTGCCAGATCTCACGACAAAAACAAGCAACCAGCTCTATGAAAACAAGCCCAACTGGCAACCTCCCCATTATGTAAAATAAAGGTCAATTGTAACAGTACTGTATTAATGTATACATTTATTATTGCATTATACATAAGCAACAGCAAAATTATGATAGAAATTACCATAAAAACTAATAACTTTAATTGTTTGAATAATTAAATTTATTTTAATAACATTTAATTTTACACTTTAATCATAAGAAAAGTGCATTTTGCAGCAAAATGACAGTACGGTCAACAAAAACTCCCAAAAAACTTTTTTTCCTCACTCTTTATTATATTTTCCCCCATATTCTCCTGGCTTACTGAAACTCATTCTTACTCTGTTTTGTCACTTATATCCAGAGGAGAAGAAGTAGTTTTTTCTGATATTATGACCAAAAATAAATAAATAATAATAAAAATAAATAAACTGGTTCTGGCTCATATCGTTCTCTCCCATTCAATCCATGCAATTATTCAGCAAATTCCAAACAAAATGTCACTTGTCATTATTTTACTGTACTGTACTTGTATCCCAATGCAAGCAGCGTATTTWTTTATTTATTTATTATATTTTTTATGTCTGTGCACCACCTGTGTAAAAWRTCCCAGTCCATTAAATCAAGCGCACTTATCCCCACTGTGCAGAGCTCTGAACTTGTCCTGAAGCAGTTTTTTTTCGAGCTGTGTTGTGTTATTGAAGAAAATAACATTCAACACAACTAAATGCTCTCTCTTTGTTTTTAATTGGGATATTTTGTAACAAGCAGACATTAAACGTAGCGGTGCAGGTTCTGAAGGCTGGCTGCGTCATGCTCCGGACCGAGGGGAGAGAGGAGCAGAGACTCCAGCACAGCTCAGACACTTCAGAAAATATTTGAATGAGGAAAAACTGTCTGTTGCTAACGGATCTATTCTGACACAAAGTGCAGACATGACTGGTTCTGAATGACAGCTTTTCTGCTCTCCCCTCCTCCCAGTACAGCCGGACCACAGCTACTGGCTCACCTCTGCCTTTTTCCCATCACTCTGGGCTCTGGTGTGTGTGTGTGTGTGTTTGAAGTGTACCGACTCAACAACCAGGAAACGAGGGAGTGGGAGGGACAAACACACCCACTAAACTTGTGTTCTGCTTAACTGTGGGGAGCAGAGTTAAGTATTTCATTCATTCAGAAAGATAAGTCCAAAATAAGCAACTCACGTTTAATAATAAGCCCAAAAAAAATAAAAATAAAAAATAAAAAACGCAACCCACGACTCACGGAATTTACAAGCGACTTTGGAAAAAAAGAAGCCCAAAGTTGCTTATAATAAGTGGACCTGGCTAGTAGCGAGAAACCGTTTTGATTGGTTGCYTCGGAAATATGGTGTGTTTGAGGAAATGGGAAAAATAGGTTTCATGGTGCAGTCACGCACTTCCTGGTGACAAAACGTTCTGTAAATGTGCATATTATGGCAAAAATTATTCATCATTAAATGTGGTTTTAACATTACTTTTATAAAGTTTGAAGTCCGTGCTGTCCAATCCAGCTCACTGTTTTTTACAGAGGCCCTGTGAAAGCATCACAGCTTTGCCGATCTCAGAGTGTTAAAAGAAAAAAAAAATTCCTGATTCGTGATCCGGAACATCACCAAAATTTAAAGGTGTGTTCCTTGGCCCAGTACACACAAGTGGTAAAAATATCATGACAATTTGTCCACAAGTTTTTGAGTAATGTTGTCCACAGACAGAACGACAGACACATGTGACCGAAAACATTACCTCATCCTTGGCGTAGGTAATAAGACATAAGATATAACACAAAATGTAGGAATATCATTGAAATTCACCAAATAAGGAAACTTAAGACAATAAGTAACACAMTGCATGATTTTAAATTAACTTGAAAGTTGTATATATGAGTGAGGTTTAATAGCATTACAGCCTAAARCGATCAATTCCATGTTTGCAGCTAATATATTGTTTATGAAGTAACTAATCGATAAAGTTGTGCTGTCTGCAAATTGTTTGACAAGTATAAGTAGTTGTATACTTTTGTTTTTTTAAAGCAGAGAAGCAAGCAAAACATTTAGACCCATTTAAAACTCAGAGTGGCCCAAAGGTACACTTTGTTTGAAGAAACCTGCAGTTCATTCAAAAACATGTTTTTAATGATTTTTTCCATATTTTATTAACATTATTTAAGGTTGATGTAAAAGAGTCATTCCAGTAGATTTAAAGATATTGAAACTCACATTTAACAAGGGATGACAAAGCTTTGTCTTTGAGCATTTTCATCACAATTTAAGACAATGTAAGAGTGCATTAGAAAACCCCACCTGACTGCTGCTAACCGGACTTTAATGCTGGATTCTGATAGCCCACTAACTATCCGGTCCATCATGTTCTCAGTCTCTGTGATCTGAGGTAAACAAAAACAAAGATTATATAATTAGCACATTTCCACACAGACACATTTCTGAAGAAAAACCATGAATGATAAAACCTTTTTGCGGATGTCTTCATCATTGGAGCCAAGGGAAGCGTAGAGTTTAAAAGCAGCTTGCCTCAGCTCATGTGCATGTTTCAGATCATGGTCCAACTGTAAACAATAGTGAAGAGGAAAGGTGCACCAGGGTAGAGATAGAAAAAAAGTTATAAAAAGGTGTAAATATATTTGGCTGTGGGCCAAGAGCTGTGACAAACTTATTATAGGTTTTCCTTTACGTTATAAATTATCTGCTCAGCCTACACATGGACCATCTCCAACAAGTTTTATGCAAAAGTAAAAAATTGTTAAGTATATTACAGCGTAGACAAAACCCGAGCACCCCCCTCCCCCCCGAGTACCAAGAGCAGCAGAACCTCCCCCGTTCAGTTCACTAATGTCGGGGAAAACAATTCAAACCGTAGCCCATCAATTTAAAGCCCAGACTCTGCTCTTTCCAACAATATAAGTGTCACAGCTCTACGTGAAAAATTCACA
>NW_013952898.1:331016-336404 GCF_001266775.1 Austrofundulus limnaeus
AGCAACTCCTTTGTGTTTGGAAGCGGGGGGGTGGGGGTGGGGGGAGGACCAGGGAGGATGATTCAACCACTAGATGTCGCTGAAAACAACAAATCCTACACACTGTGCCTTTAAAGCAGGGAAACTGTGGTGGTGGCGCAGAGGGTAGAGAAGCCGAGTCTGTGATCGGAAGGTCGCCGGTTCGACTCCCAGCGGACCAACCAGCCCCACTTTGGGCCCTTGAGCAAGGCCCTTAACCCCCCAGCTGCTCCCCAGGCGCTGTAATTGGCAGCCCACTGCTCCACATGTGCTCACATGTGCGATAGGTAAAATGCAGAGACTTAATTTCCCCACCAGGGGATCAATACATTGTATAAAAAAACCATGCAGGATAGTGGTCCTTGAGGATCAGGATTGAGAACCACTGGTTCAGAGGACCTACTTAACTTTCTGTATTTATTTACATTAAATGTAAATCTCAGAACTGGAATGTGTGCAAATAACTGGCTCAAGACACGGATCCACCTTTTTTGTTAAAACCTGTCCTCTTCACCCTTGTTAAAAACACCTACACATAACCATTAGTTCGATGACAAAGACCCACCCTCTTGATGTCAGTGATGGCAGAGACAGAACTAGGATACTTGAAATAGTCGGCCAGCATCGACACAAGGTGATCGGTGGTGCTCGCAATCCTCTGCAGCTCAACGTCCGGTTCAATCAGGTAAGCCAGCGTCTCCGCACCTTCCACTCTCTCCTCAAGTAAATGCTCTTTGCTGCACATTCGCACAAGGCACGGCAGCGTCTGGATTTAAACAGAGTCATGATGCATGAGGRGAGGCAATGATCATAGAAGTAACTAGAGAAACGACATTTGTTTGTGCAACAGAAAACTTAGAAAAAAGGTACAAGTTAAATCAAAAATAAATAAATAAAATAAACAGGTCCTCTGGACTATTATTATTTATTTATTTTGATTTTTGATATTTTTCTATCTGGACAACTTAAAATTTATTGAAGAAGTTGAATTGTTAAAACTAAAATCAGTAAAACACTAGCTGAAAATCATAAGGATCAAAAATGCTAAAAAGCTAAAAGTAGCAAAAGGCCATCTTAAAGTTGCAACAAGTTATCTTAAAAGGTAAAAGTAGCAAAGACCTAGTACTAAAAAGGCTACATAAAAGAAAAAGTTATATAAGGTAATAAAGGCTAAAAGTAATAAAAGCTAACTAAAATAAATAGTAATTATCTTGCGCAAAGTTAAAAAGGGCTATTTTTAACGTTTCAAAAGGCTAGGTAAAATTAGCAAAACAGTTGCTAAAATTAAATAAACAGCGAAAGATAAACTAAATAAAAAAGTATCAGAAAAAAAAGTACAATTCTGAAAAGCATCTTTGTACAAAATTAGTCATAAAATCTTCTGAATGAGCTTAATGTTTTAATAAGTAATTTTAAATTAAGGAATATAACATTAGCAGTCTTACCTTTAGTACTACGCAGCTGTCATCTGTTTTAATGGCACCTGCTCGACACATGTACGTTAAACTGGGACAGAAAAAGAGGTCAAAACATGAATTATGATCAAATGTCTTCAGCCTAATAATAAAGCTGTTACATCACTCACCATTTGGCTGCAGTCAGCTGCATTTCAACAGGTTGATCCCTTTGCATCATTTTAACAAATACCTGAGTGAGCAGCTCACCATCCACTAGCACTGACAACCAGAAGATAAATTAAAGTTCAAAAAGGATACTAAAAAATGGAATTAAAAAGAGATGAGATGTCCTCACCATTCACCAGTGTCGCAGAGACCTGAGTGTTCTCATAGGCCAGGACAGAGAAACACTTTAATGCCTGCATCCGGACCTGCAGATGTGATGAAACGGAGCACAGAAGATAATACTGGGGTTTAAAGTGAAAAGAGATGACATCAGCCCTCAGTGTGAGGTATCTTACTTTATAAGAAGGAGAAAAAAGCATGGGAGAGATTTTCTGGATGGCRCCGTGGTTGAAAAGAACCGTCTGGTGTTCTGGGGTCTGTAGAGAAAGACAAATCACGGTCTGGCTCCCTCTGCGACTGACCATCGAGTTTGTGAGACCAAACGCCAACAAATACCTTACAACAGTGGGAGAAGACCTGTGTGATGTACTCCTGGGTTCTCTGGGAGTTGCTCAGTAGAAACATTAAATGAGGAATCACAGTGGGATCCTTAGACAAAACACAGAGCAGATACCATTTTAAAAAGAACTACATATAAAACTTATGAAGATATTTTGAGATAAATATAATAACTGAGCCTGTGGAAACTGAAACCCGATTTATAAAACAGATTTATAACAAAAGGGCCCATTCTCACATCTTGCTTATACGGGAAAAGCAAATTGCATAGTTTTTAGACACAGTCTTGTACATTGTCCCCAGTCTCACTATGAATCAAGCACTGTGTGATTGGTGTGAACTTTGTGTGCACGTTATGTAAAGTGGCTTCAATGAGCTGATCTCTGAAGCAGCACCTGCTGAGAAGCTGCTGGCTGAGGCTGTGAAAAATACAGCCAACATTTCAATTGTTCCAGTAAAATTATAAGGAAAGGCAATTTACGACAAATTTACGACGTAGTGCTTTCTCTTGGTTAACAATAAAAATACCAGATCTTTCTCCTCCAGCTCATCATCAACGAAAAGTAAACATCCACTCTGACAGCTGTGTTGTTTGTGCTGATTCTGCCATCATCTCACATCATTTTACAGTGTAGTGAATAGTTACATGATGTAACAGTGAGAGACACACTGGATGAAAGACAAAAAAACCTAAAGTTTGGTTTGAATGTGTAATTTCTATGTATAACAAAAAGAGTGGTTCAGTAAGAGGTCTAGATTGCAAAAGTTTTGAATATTTCAGACAGCTTCGTTTGAACAATGTTCTACTGTGAAGTATGCTTCAGCTACAGAGCTCCACACAGGGCTTGTTTTTTATGTTTTGCCAAAATACACCGATCTCTTATTTTGTTCTCACAGATGTTTCACTAATTATATCCAAGTTGCGCAAAGTACCATTAYAAAAAAATCAAACTAAACTACCCCTAATCGTGGTGCACATTTTGGYCTATTATTTGAACATTTTAAGTTAAAGACGTGCAACTAAATAAAGGACAATATTTTTAGTAGGATATTAGTAAAAGGTGCTTCAATGCTTTAATTACCATCCTTTAAAAAACAACTTCCAACATAATTTGTGCTCAACAGTTTAGCTGTCTGCTTCTAAAAATGTCTAAGAGTTCTGAGGATTACATCAGGTCAGAAGTTGTAAATCCTAAAAAAGTGTAATTTCCACAAAACAAATTTGAGACGTTTTTGTAATGCTGCAGCTGTTTCATAAAAACTAGAAAAAAAAAGTGACAACTGTATTGAATGCCGTCGGATAGTCGAACCTYGGATTCAGGAAGAGCAGTGTGGTTTTSGTCCTGGTCRTGGAACACTGGACCAGCTCTACACCCTCAGCAGGGTCCTGGAGGGTRCATGGGAGTTCGTCCAACCKGTCTACATGTGTTTTGTGGACTTGGAGAAGGCGTTCGACCGTGTCCCAAGGGGGGCCTTGTGGGGGGTTCTCCGGGAGTATGGGGTACCGGGCCATTTGATACGGGCTGTCAGGTCCTTGTACAACCGGTGTCAGAGTCTGGTCCGCATTGCCGGCAGTAAGTCGGGCTCGTTTCCGGTAAGAGTTGGACTCTGCCAAGGCTGCCCTTTGTCACCGATTCTGTTCATTACTTTCATGGACAGAATTTCGAGCCAGTTGAGGAGGCTCGGGCATCTGGTAAGGATGCCTCCTGGACGCCTCCCTGGTGAGGTATTCCGGGCACGTCCCACCGGGAGGAGGCCCCGAGGAAGACCCAGGACACGCTGGAGGGACTATGTCTCTCGGCTGGCCTGGGAACGCCTTGGRGTTCCCCCGGAGGAGCTGGAAGAAGTGGCTGGGGAGAGGGAGGTCTGGGCCTCCCTTCTGAAGCTGCTGCCCCCGCGACCCGACCCCGGATAGGAGGAAGAAAATGGATGGATGGATGGATGGATGGATGGATGGATGGATGGATGGATGGATAGATAAATGAATGGATGGATGTATTGAATGCCTTAAACAACATGGYRGTGATGCCAAATTAAAAAACAATGACATATAATTACTATTGTGCTGATGTATGGTGTGATGACACTCTGTAATACCAACCTGTCGATAAAAGATGTGTGTAACCTTTGCTGCCAACATAAACGCAGTGTTGGTAGGTTGAAGTCTGAATATAAGGCTACATTCACACTGCCACACGTCTTAATGCTCAATTTTGATTTAAAAAAAACACATTTTTTTTGGCGTGAATGTTTGCATTACATTTTAAAAGTGACCTCCATCAGACTCCAGAACGCTACACAGCACTGATGTAAGCAGCATGCGCAGTAAAAGATGTGACTTCTCATTCAGCTGACTGTTTACAGAGCTAGCATGGATGCTACTTTTAGCATATCTAAACTGAAGTGGAAGTTGCTGTTCAAACACAGACGCCCTTTTCCACTCAAAGCTCTGGATTTATCAAAACAGAAATGAACGTGGAAAAGTGCGCAGCCCCACGCCAACTCCAGGGCTGGTGTCACACGTTTCAGGGTTTCTGGTTCCTTTGGCCACACTTAGAGGTGATTCTGAGAAACTGTTCATGACGTTAAAATGATTTTTGCTCACAGCAGACACACGATTATGCCGTTAGATAAAAGGACGCACAAAGTTGTGCCAAAAATACAGTACCTTTAAGAGGAACGGATTCAGCCTTACTGGAGAATATAATAAATAGTGTAACACACAGTGTGTATTTATACACAGAGTGGATTTTATGATCCAAGATGAGGACTGACTCATGAGCGGTTTTCAGCTTCTAAAAAAAATATTTTGCAGCTTCTGTGATCAAGACACACAGTGAAGAGCCGTGCGTTGTGCGTGCACGTGCAGCGCTCACACTGGGGTTCCACAGGGAGCTGACAGACCGATCGGGACTCTGCCAGTCCAGTCCACCCAAAGCTGAGTCACGTCAGATGGAACGGTCTTATCCATATGATTCTAAAATTGAAATCGCCAACATCATGTGATGTCATTAAAACTCTCCACTGAAGCACAGCAACTCGTTTCTTCACATAAACTATTAAATAAACAAAGATCTATGGTCTACCAAACATCTGAGTTCCTCTGTGTTTACAGTAATAAACCTGTGCGTAAAGTTGATTTCCACAATGGATGTCTGTGACAGGTGCATACCACAGCAGCCTCACACACATGCGCAAGTACGTACATACACACAAATGCACGTACATACGTACACACACACACTCACACACACACACACACACACACACACACACACACACACACACA
>NW_013952898.1:336623-337850 GCF_001266775.1 Austrofundulus limnaeus
CGGTACCTACCTGACCCTAAAACTAACCAAAACTCAATTCACATCTTGGTCCTAAACCCAACCCCCACAACCAAAATCAGCCTCCGAAGTTGTGGGGCCCAAGGAGCACCTGGTCCCCATGACGCTGCATTTTCCTTAAAACTGGGCCCCACAATGTAGGAAAAACAAGGGGACACATTCCAAATTGTTGTGCTTGCTGTGCCCAATGTTTGTCCAATGGYTCTGGTTGATTTTCCTTCATGCTTTTCTCCCATAGACAGCTCTCTGGTCTGTAAGATGATTTATCCTCTTAAACAATAAATACCTACTTTATAGGTTTAACCCCAGGTCAAAAAGTAGACTAGTCATGCAGAGCTATTTAATGTTTGAACATCCATCCATTATTTATACCCGCTTTTTCCTTTCAGGTTCACGTGGGTCACTGGTGCCCATATCCAGCAGTCACAGTGCGAGGGGCGGGGTACACCCTGGACAGGTGTCAGTCCGTCACAGAGACACACATAGAGACAAATAAAACAACCATTCACTCTCGCACACCTAGGGACAATTTAGAGTTATCAGTTAACCTAACAGTCATGTTTTTGGTCTGTGGGGGGAAGCCGGAGAGAACCCACACATGCACAGAGAGAACATGCAAACTCTACCCAGAAAGGTCCCCGGGCCGATTTTTGAACCAGGGACCTTCTTGCTGAGAGGCATCAGCTCTCCCAACTGAGCCATTTGAACAATTAAACTTTAAGGCAACACCTGGATAATAACAAACACCTGTCAGTACATGTTCCAATAGTTTTGCTCCCCTGAGAAATGGGTGGGTTGAAACATAAGATGGTCCAGTGGCATGCGAACGTTTGGGCACCCTCGTTAATTTTCCTTATTTACCTTTATAAATCATTGATTGTTTAGATAAAAAWCATCAGTTAAATATATCATATAGGGGACAAACACAGTGATATATGAGAAGTGAAATAAAGTTTATATGATTTACAGAAAGTGTGCAATAATTGGTTAAACTAAATTAGGCAGGTGCATAAATTTGGGCACTGTTGTCATTTTATTGATTTCAAAACCTTTAGAACTAATTATTGGAACTTAAATTAGGTTTATTAAGTTCAGTGACCCTTGACCTCCAAACACAGGTGACTCCAAATATGAGAAAGGGTATTTAAGGGGGGCAATAATAAGTTTTTCTCCTCTTTGCGTCATCTCTGAAGAGTGGCAGCATGGGAG
>NW_013952898.1:340902-342858 GCF_001266775.1 Austrofundulus limnaeus
TATGTAACCAAGCGTTTTAATGATTTGGCCAATTAATCGATTAATCGAAAAAATAATCAACAGATTAATTGATTATTAAAATAATCATTAGTTGCAGCTCTAGAGGGAGGAGAGGTTTCACTCAGGACTGACTGCTCACCTGCTGCTTTACTGACCTGCCCTGCTCTGCTCTGATTGGATAAAAGTGCTCTGGGGTTTGTTTCACTTAGTAGTGGCGCTTTTAGGGGTAGACTGGGCGGCTTTAACAAGACCACAACATAAAAAAAAACAGATTTTTTTCCCTCCCTTACAGATGACAGAAAACCGTCCTGGCCACGTTCAAAGTGAAGGTGAAGGAGAAATTTAAGCTCTGTATATTTTACTGATTTTTTTATCCAAACAATCAATGATTTGTACAAGTAAATGAGGAAAATCAACAAGCCTGCCCAAACTTTCGCACCCCACTGTATGTTCTGTTTTTTAACACATCTACATGTAAATAACAGGAAATAAAGCTGACATTCTGAACTCTTGTTTCATGCTCATGATTTGACCTTAAACCTAAATGTCTTCAGTGTACAACAAAAACAAGGTCATTTGATTTATGTTCCAAAACCTTTGGAGGGTACTACATAAAAATTTAATGAGGTCATTTGTGTCATGTAGCACATACAGTACAGTCATGGGCTCAAGAGTCAAAAGAAAAGAAAATGACCATGTGATCTTCACACATATGCTACAGTGACATCACATTTGACGACCTACTGTATAGAGCAGCTGCACAGGCGTAACTGGACTGATGAAGACAGTTCTGAGGCATCGAAGACAGGCTTCAATGAAGATCAGGTCTGTGCACAGAAGACCTGTAAAAGACAGACATTTTAAAGTCTGGTTCTTTGCCCTGTTTGCATGCATAAAAATGTGTGTGCATGGTCTAACCTTGAAGAAGTATGGGGATAATGTGACAGTCCACCAGGGACTTGATGTTGTTCTCTGTGCCCATGGCAAGGCTGCCCAGCACCACAGCACACTCTGTCCTCAGCTGCAGGCTGGAGGAGCTTTGCTGGAGCAGGTATAGTAACCTGGATGCAACGAGAACAAAAGAAAAGCTAAAAAATCTAAGGAAGCTGGTCATCTACACTGACCTGAAGCAATGCCTTATAATTAATAAGTTACACTATAACTTTAACAGTTTCACATTTTTATTTTGTCACAGGATTAAGTAATATACGATACATACATCCAGACAACTTGTTATCGAAAGCTATGTTATGTTAGCTATGTTAGCACTGAACGTCAACTGGATGTAAATATACGGCAAGCCAGGAGTGACAAAATATAGAAACACATCTCAGACGTGCGTACAAGACGGCATGGAGAAGAATTGATCTCATGTCCTGTGAATCGATTTTCCCAAATTTAAATGAAATCGATCCAAGATCGATTAAATCGATTTTTTTACCCAGCCCTAGTTATTAAAGCTTTGCTCTGCGCGACGTGGAGGGAGGAAGGAAATGATCCCGACGTAACTTTTCTACAGTGTATTGGGCTGTGTATTGGGAAGAATTTGGCGATACGATACATATCATGACAGAGGGGTCACGATACGATATATCCCGATATATTGCAATACTGTAAGCAAGGCGATATATTGTGATGTATTGCGATTTTTTTTGGTCCAAAAATTCTGCTAAATAAAAACCTCTTACTGGAAAAAAAAAAAAAAGAAAAACCAAAATTCATTGTCTCATAAAATTCTATTACATAGACATGCGCTAGCTTTCTGTAACGTGAAAGCTGACTACAGTTGGAAAAAAGAGCGCACGAGACACTTAATTTGGTTTAAAATACAGACATTCTGACAAATAAGTAACTGTTTGTAACCTTACCTCAGCTTAAGGGCTCGACACACGGGAGGCGACGTCACTCGCTCCCCGTTCATTTCCTATGGAGCCTGTGCGGTGAGGCGACAATCGC
>NW_013952898.1:342933-344085 GCF_001266775.1 Austrofundulus limnaeus
TAAAAAATCGATACAGGGCTTTAGAATATCGATACAGTATCGGGAAATGAAATATCGCGATATTTCAGTGTATCGATATTTTCTTACACCCCTATACAGCGCAAGGGATAAATTTTGAGGATTTATTCTCTTTACGCGCTATAATTTCTTCATTTCATTTTGAACTCCTCCTTTTCAGTTGTGTCTGCACTCGCAGCCCTGTTCACACAGGTGTGATGACGTAATGATGATAGGACGGTAGAGGGAAAATTTCTATCGTAGGCCAACTTCATACCGTTTCTACCGTCTACCGCGCAGCCCTACCCTGATCTAAAACATGTAGGGCAGTGTGCCTTGAGGACCAGAGTTGAAAAACACTGTTTTATTCAATGACGTTACTCACAGTGGGTAGAGTATCCAGAAATTTTACTCAAGAGTAGGGATTTTTCATAATAAAATTAATAAAGTAAAAGTAAAAAGTACAGTATAATAAAAATACAAAAATACATTTTCCTAAAATCTACTCTAGTAAACGTAACTGAGTAAATGTAACTAGTTACTACACAATTCTGTTTATACTGTATCTATCTTTTTAGAGTCGTACATGTGGCCCAAACAGCAACATGCACCCCTACGAATGTTTTATCCAGACTGTCTCTGCAGTGTGAGGTGTGCCATTACTTTTAGTGACGTTTCAGGTGACCACGACAATGTAAATCATAAAAAACTACCATCAAAAAAACCTCATAGAAATACACTGAGGTTAGCTCCCAACTGACTTTACCTGCCCGAGTGGAGAGCTGTCTGGCTTTTAAAATATTTCTTAGTGAACACGTTCCTCCTACAGTCACAATTTTAATGACATATCAATACGCATGCATTTTTGTCTTTTTTCAGGCAGTATTTTTGGTTTTGCTATAGGACAAATGTTTTCCTCTCAAAGTGCATCAGAAGTCAGAGTAGTACCACTTTTTGTTTCATCTTGCTCAATGTAAAATTTCTGTTGCGTTCCAGAACAGAAGCAAACGTCAAATGCATGACGTCAAGTCTCTGTAAAAATTTTAAACTTTTCTTGAGCGAGAACCAATCTCTTCTCTCACTCACAGTTTAAGAAATTTTTCATTAAGACGTACACTCACCGGCCACTTTATTAGGTACACCTGTCCAACTGCT
>NW_013952898.1:345085-345821 GCF_001266775.1 Austrofundulus limnaeus
AAATCTCTGAGGAATGCTTCCAGCACCTTGTTGAATCTATGCCACGAAGAATTGAGGCAGTTCTGAAGGCAAAAGGGGGTCCGACCCGTTACTAGCGTGGTGTACCTAATAAAGTGGCCGGTGAGTGTAGTTTGTACATAGCGGCCGGTTGTTTGAACTAAACTTCCAGCAGTTTTTCTCTTTCTAAGTGAGGTCTTGCAGTCCATTTCTGCCCCTCGCTGTAACAACAACACAATCTGGCCTTCTGATTGGGTGAGGCTGTTACTGGGCAGAGTAGCCTCTGGAGTCACAGAACACGGAGTTAGTTTGTGTAATTCATCATGGTACCCAGAATACTCTGCAATTTTAAGACATACAAATCTGAAATTTGCTGKGGTGGTAGGTAAGAGCTAACTCAACACATTCTGAATACTAATCACAAGTTTAAGCTAACTGCTAATGCTAATAAAAACCCTCTAATTTAGCCATTTTAAGACTTACAGAGCTGAAAGCTAGTATAGATGTAGCCAAAAACAAGCTTTGACAAATTCTGAATGCCAAATAAAAATTCAAGATGGCAGCAATAGCCAATTTGAAACTGAAATAACTCAGCCATTTTAAGACATATTGGGATGAAATTTGATATGGTAGCTGAGAACATTACCCCATAACATATTGGCTGTGTCCAAAACGGCAGGACGGGTCCTCCGAAGGCTGAATTTGTCGGCTGCATACGTCACAGCGCCGCGACGAAGGA
>NW_013952898.1:346101-351136 GCF_001266775.1 Austrofundulus limnaeus
TGACGTAAGGACGGGGTAAGGAGGGGACGCTAGACCGTCCAAATTCACAGCCTCTTTTTTTCCGGTCTTCCCGGTCTACCAAGGACCAGGCCCGCCGCGACCGGGTAGTCTGGGTCCTCCGGAGGACTCGGCCTGTCGTTTTGGACACAGCCACTGAATCCAAATCAAAAATCCAAGATGGCCGCCATAGCTAAAAGAAGCAATTTACTATAACTGACCTGCGTCTAGACATACTGAGCTGTAATTTGGTGTGGTGGTTGCCAAGAAAAAATCTCCAAAACTCTGTTGAAAATAATCCCGCACCAAGAGGCAAGCCCTTCATTGTCTCTGTAGGAACTATTCTAGTAATACTGTTCTTGTCATGAGCCAGAGAAAACAGAATATATGTTGGCAACATCTTGTACAAAAAATGTATTTTAGAGAACCTTAATCGACTAAATCAATATCAAAATCTGTGATGAAGAGAAGAAAGAAAAAGTGGAAGAGGAAAAGTGAGCAGAGATGTACCTTGGCAAGGCTCCGAGGACAATTAGATTGGCCTTCTGCTTGTTGTTTCCAATGACAGCATTCTTCATGTCACTATGAAGTCAAACACACAAAGACATGACTTTTTGTTTGTTAAAATATACAAGAAACCTTACTGAGGTAGTATGAGGTTCAGTGCAGGTTTAGTCTCACAAAACTAATTTACTTTGTACCTGGATCTGTTACTGTGGTAACTTATGCTGTAAACCTAACTTGCTCTGGATAAGGTTAGGTTTTTGAATTAGGTAACGTCAATGATCTGCCTCTTAACCAATCAGTAAGTATATTATACAGCAGTGATTCTAACATTGGTCCTCGGAGGCCACTATACTGCATATTTTAGATGTCCAAGGACCAGGATTGAGGAATACTGTAATAGTAATAGTAACAAAACTAATTTGTGTTATCCCATCAGAAATCCTGGGTTAACTTAATGAGTGATAAGTGAGCAGCTTTGTAGCATTGTAAGGGGTTAGTCCAGCCAGATCTAATAGTTCTAACAAAACCCCAAGCAAGTTGAACCTGCTTCATAATATCAGGCATAGTTTTAATAGAACAGGGGGTTTTGTTAGGTTGAGGTATCATCTACTCTTGTTCTGCACTCCAAGAACCTGCTAATATATATTTGTCATATTTGAAACAAATCCTACTATTTTCTAATACATTTAAACTTGAAATATTCACTCCAGGTACTCTTCCACTCTGGAGTTGCTCATGCTGAGAGGCGCCGAGCAGGAGTGGGCATACTTATTGTCCCCCCATCTTGGTGCCTGTAGGTTGGGGTTCACCCCAGTGAATGAGAGGGTAGCCTCCCTCGGCCTACGAGTGGGGGGACGGGTCCTGACTGTTGTCTGTGCCTATGCGCCTAACAGCAGTTCAGATTACCCACCCTTTTTGGAGTCCTTGGAGGGGTTGCTGGAGAGCGCTCCTTAGTGGGACTCTCTCGTTCTGCTGGGGGACTTCAATGCTCACATGGGTAATGACAGTGAGACCTGGAGAGGCGTGGTTGGGAGGAACCCAACAGGTGTCTCTGCACCACAGACAGGTGTCTCTGCTGCACCACAGACAGGTGTCTCTACACCACAGACAGGTGTCTCTACACCACAGACAGGTGTCTCTGCACCACAGACAGGTGTCTCTGCACCACAGACAGGTGTCTCTGCACCACAGACAGGTGTCTCTACACCACAGACAGGTGTCTCTGCACCACAGACAGGTGTTTCACGAAGCCAGAATTAAATTCATCACTGACGCGACACATTTAACAAGTTTTCTCAACTACAGCCACAGCTTGGGTTGGGGCCTCGTCCTCAGTAATGAGGGCATTGCTTCGGTCAGTCGTGGTGAAGGAAGAACTGAGTCGAAAGGCAAAGCTCTTGATTTACGGTCTGTCTTCATTCCAACCCTTGGTCATGAGGCATGGATCATGACCCAATCTGCATTATGACCTGTTGCCTCCGTGACCCGACTACGGATAAGCAGAAGAAGATTGAGATGGAGACCTATTAGCATAATCTTTGTAATTTAGATTATTCTGTTGACCATCCTGTGTCCAGTATAAAAAAATGCTTTCCCMCAAAACTAAAACACTTCTTTTCTTTCACCAATTGAAAACATTATTCTTGTGCCAAAGCAGCCCACTATTTCTCTCATTTAAATTACAGTCCTGAAAACTTAAAGCTGTCTTTTTTTTTCTTCTTCTTCTAAAGTTCACTTCAACAGTTTGTGTCCGTCTTGTTTTGTACAAGAAATGTCAGATTTCTTTCACATCCAAGCTGATCATAACAATTTCACAGAACTTTGAACAAGGCCTAAAACATTCAGGAATACTAAGCAAAAAAAATAAATAAATAAACATTGTGAACATTATAGACCTGTCAGAGTCCAGTCCTGAATCTGAATCTGAATTTTGGTAGCATTATTAGTAATATTATTGACGAAGAAACCTTTCAAACTCAAAAACCTGGAAATTGTCTCAAATGAAGAATGACCCAAAACCCAACAGATACAGAAAACATGTCAGTAATTGTAAGAGGTTTTTGATTATTATTTACACAAAAAAATCCTGTAACATCTACAAATTTCAAAAGAAGGAAAGAGTTGTACTAGACATTTATATATTTTTCAGTAAGCATAATTCCCATGTGTTATTCGTGTATTTATAAATTAAGCTCAGCTAGGCTTACATGACTCCCTGCAGAACTTTCTGTGGGTCCGGGTCGAACAGTCTGTCAACATAATGGCGACTGGTGGCAGTGACTTCCTGTAGGACAAACGAAACAAAAACATAAATTTCATACAAGTCACAAATACACATTTACACTTCTACAAATCTGGAAYGAGTACCTGTATGTCGTTAAAAATGATTCCTGATTTTTTTGCATCTTTTCGCATCAATGTGCTCATCAAGCTCAATGTCATTACCATTTTCAGGGTGTGGCAAATGGATCAAAGTGCCAATCATAACCATTTGAGGTCCTGATCGATACTGGCTTTATTGATGTATCCTTTTTATTTTAATCAACAAGCGCTGCAAGCATGGCGCTGCAGTATATAGCAGTTTGGCACATACACTACCTGGCCAAAAAAAGTTTCCACCTGAATTTAACTAAGTGCTATGATCTGGGGATGCTGCAGTTGGTCAAGTCTAGGTTCAGTAACAGTATGTGTTCAAAGACTGAGGTCAGCTGACTACCTGAACATACTGAACGACCAGGTTATTCCATCAATGGAYCTTTGTCTTCCCTGAAGGCATGGGAATATTCCAAGATGTCAATGCCAGGGTCCATCTGCTCGAATTGTGAAAGAGTGGTTCAGGGAGTATGAGACATCACTTTCACATGTGGATTGACCACCGTAGTCCAGACCTTAACCCCAATGAGAAACTTTGGGATGTGCTGGAGAAGGCTTTGTGCAGTGGTCAGACTCTACTACCCTCAATGCAACATATTGGTGAAAAATTAAGGCAACGCTGGATGAAAATACATCTTTGACATTGCAGAAGCTTATCAAAACAATGCCACAGCGAATGCAYGCTGTAATCAAAGCTAAAGGTGGTCCAACAAAATATTAGTGCAACAGTTTTTTTGGTGGCAACGTTGGTTTTTCTTTTGGCCAGGCAGTGCACAAGTGGTTTGTGATCTGCTATAACAGTGAATGATTTTTCATACAGCTAAGTGCGGATGTATGTAAATATTTTCATCCCATAAAACAGCAGCAAGCATTTCTTGTTGTTTTGTTGTATATTGATTGTCAGTCTGCTAGTGTTTCAGATCTGACAGCAATGGGTCGAGTTAATAAAGTTAAAGTAACCAGTCCTTTATGTGATGCGTCAACCTCTAAGGGTCAGGAAGAGTCTAGGTGATAATATTTAAAACATGTATCCCAGGGTTTGACAAGTTAATTTTTTAACCTACCCTGTCAGGCAAGTGACACCAAATCTTACCTGCCCGAAACAAAAACTTTCAAAACTTAACAAGATAAAATAAAAACATGTACTGGTTGCACAGCCATAACAAATGACATCTGATTAAGCAGATGCAAACATTGCAGATATTTAATGAGAAAACAATAGTTTTTCTTCCTCTGACTCCAGTGACTACAGCTGTTGTTGTTTATGTGTTTGGTGATGCAGGGCTGTACGTTACATTTTTTAGCTTATTGCACTGGTAGACAGAGGTTGGTTTTGTAGCACAGAACAAAAGCTTATAGCACCAGCATAAAAAGTCTGTTACAATCTCTAAAAACCACAAGTATACAGAAGGGCATATTATTTACCAGGGATGCACGATAAATCAGTATTGATATCGGTTTCGGCCGATATTGGTCATTTTTTAGAATATCGGTACCGGTCCGATATGTAAAACGGAGCTGATATTAATGTCTGATATTGATTTCCCACTTTCTAGCTTTGTGTTTCTGTTTTGGGAGGTGAGACGGTTGGTTAAGTGTCGTCTGTTTGATCATGATAGTGATGTTGATACTGTAGCCAGGAATAACTGAAGTAGAGYCATGTCAGAGGTCTGGTTGTTTATTTACAGTATCAAAAAAAGACCCAAGTGTGTTTTTGCGTATATGTATATAATAATTTGTATGTTTGTGTAATATCGGTAAATATCAGTTATCGGCAATAACACCAATAATTATATCGGATATCGATATCGGCTGAAATTTTCATATCGGTGCAACCCTATTATTTACTTAAATTGTAAATGGACTGTACTTACGCTCACCGGCCACTTTATTAGGTACACCACGCTAGTAACGGTTTTGTGGTCATAAAGGGATGGACATGGTCAGCAACAATACTCAGGTAGGCTGTGGCGTTGCAACGATGCTCAATTGGTACCAAGGGGCCCAAAGACTGCCAAGAAAAGATCCCCCCCACCCCACCCCGCGGGTACAACTCGCGAGGGGGGGGTGGGCAGCTGCGGACATGAAAGCGCCTGCTGCGAAGCAGGAGGAAAGGAGAGGGGGAAAAGTAACTTATAGCGGCAGAACAGGTTGGAAG
>NW_013952898.1:354464-355793 GCF_001266775.1 Austrofundulus limnaeus
GTTATTGTGCGTGTGTGTGAAAAAAATTCTTTAAAAGTCAGACAAAATGATTTTCTCAATTTTTTTTTCACATTTTGTCTCTCATAGTTGAGGTCATTCCTACCTATGATGTCAATTACAGGCCTCTCTCATCTTTTTAAGTGGGAGAACTTGCACAATTGGTGACTGACTAAATACTTATTTTCCCCACTGTATATACAGTGTAAAATCAAAATGTCAAACAGCAAATATTAACTAAATAGCAAAGAAAACAACAGCAAAATTTGGGTAACAGAAATAGCAGAACAGTAGAGGCAGGGTGCTATGGTATTTATTTATGGGTGATATGGTACTTCACCGATGATAGTAGTGGTTATGATACACATATATTCTAGAATATGTGTATTGCACATTGCATGAATTTTACAGAGCCGAACGAGACGACTGTAAATGAGAGCTGCTGCTTTGTCAGACATATTTAATTTAATTTGAAGTCTTATCAACACAGACTGGCTTCATTCACTTCCTCCACTGCCATATGCTAAAATAACTAGCAGACACTGAGCAGAACATCAACGTCGTTCAAAACTCCTCCTTCTGTTCTCTGATTGGCCCAAACGAAATTCTACTGAAGAAATCCTTGTCTGTGGGAGAAATCCCAGACGGAGCAGTGAAGGAAACTAGAACTGAGCAGGCCAGGCAGGTAGGAAGGTGATGTAAATTATACCATTTTTCACCGGAGCACTTTTTTATGGTGTTTTATGTCCGTGTTCTAAACACYGTTGTAGCCACTGATTCAGTTTGATCTATTTGTTTGTGCAGCTGTGCAAACAAAACAGCACATATCTGAACTCCACAAGGCTGTACTAGACAACAAAAATGAAGTATGTTCTGCTAAACCTAACGCAAATTTCTTTCAATATACCGCAGTCTGTTCTCTCCATTAGCTTCCGGCTACTTCCGGTGTTTCAGACAAGAAGTTGTACCCAAGAGAACAGTTTCAGGAAAACTAATGGATCAGGCAATGAGAGTGCAGGTCCAACCCACTGACGTTGATTGACAGGCCAAGTTATTCTGTTGAAAAGTGTTATTATGAAATAAATAAGCTAGATAAAAGGACATTTGAGTAATAACGGCTTGAATTAAAATAAAAATGACTCAAAAATAGGTCATATTTTTGTGATAAAAAATTCCATTGTGAAATGTTTTATAATAAGCAGCTTTTTAAAGAATAATGAAAAAATATTTCATAATAATGAGTTTAGAATTATATACAGTGGGGACATCAAGTATTTGATACACTGTTGATTTTTCAGGTTTTTCCACTTGCAAAGCTTGTAGATGACTGTA
>NW_013952898.1:356657-359513 GCF_001266775.1 Austrofundulus limnaeus
ACATCAGATTTATCATTAAGTTGTAGGGAGACTCCGTTCAAGATATCTTAAATATATCTTTAGATATGAGATAGGCTAAATAAGCTTCAACTAATGCAAATTGCAGACTTTTTCATGTTCTGTAAATAGTATCTAAAAACATAGCTGCTGCTGTTGATCATTCTGTTTTTATAAGCAGCCCTCCCAAGACAAATACAGGAAACACTGGAAAGGCCTAAAAACATTTATTGAAGATGTTCTTGATAAAACAATTGACTGAGTGACTCAGTCTGCAGTGTTTGCACCTGTTTAATCACATGTCATATATTATATACCTCTGTATAACCATGTTAGTAGTTTTGTAGTACAAATACACTACACGTTTTACTTATATTTTATCAAAATTTGAACATTTTTGCTTTGGGCAGGTAACTTTTCATGTTGGGCAGGTAAAGAAAAAAAATCTTGTTGAACCCTGTGGGTTTGATTAAGATCAGTTTTCTGCAAAAAAATCCTCTAAATATCACATTATCTCTACTTTTTATGATAATTTTATACCGCGATATATACCGTTACCATGAAGGGATTCAATTTATACCGTGATATGAATGTGAGGTCATACCGCCCAGCTTTATCTGTGTCATTTATTAAAACAATAAGTTGTTGCACAGCTTCTGCACCATGATGAACTGTTGACAACATTAGGATGGAAGTCTGTTTATTTTATACATCTGATAATTTACACGTCTCATTACAAAGCTGAAGCCCACTGTGTTCATAACTCTGTTCATGTGAAGACCCCAGAAATAAGAATGAACCCTACCATAACACTCCTGCAGACWGGTGAAGCTACATTAGCTAAACGAATGCTGCTAATTTTATTTACATCTTAAGATAAGCTTAATGTTGGTGTTAGTAGGTAATGCACTGGTTCAAATGACGATGACAAATGTTTAAATTAAATAAATATAATCTGAATGCATGTCCTCTGCTCCAGGTGGCCGCCCGGCTAAGGCAGCTAAAGCTGGACCGCTACATGCTAACAAGCTGTTGAGCTGACCCAGTTTTACAGCCCCTACATATATTACTGCTCAAATTATACTGACCAGTTCATGTTAGATGGGTCTTTCTAAAAGAACAGCTGGCATTTGATCTGATAATGAGACCGATACTCACTGACAGCACACTGATGCGGAGAGGGGCCTCCAACAAGCACGCCATCTCTGTCCCTCCGAACGGGCGCCCCGGCAGGCGCAGGACCTCAGGGACACTCCGCCCTCCAGAGCAGCTGCGAGCGGCCTCTAAAACAGCAGCAGCAGCGCAGTGTGCATAAAGACAGCGCGCAGTGTTAGTCCTCTGCTGGCTCAGCTGTAAACAGCAGCGTTAAGACGGGACAAAACTCAGAAGAAGTTACAGAGCTGTCTGACTGACAGGTTTTTACTCAGGTAAATGTTGTTTATGAGCGTGACGTTTGTGTGACAATATTCAACAAGATTCGACACTTTTTCATTCCCTTTTTTACAACTTAAATTATTATTATGTTGAATAATACAAAAGTAAATATATATGTGTGATTTTTATATATAGATTTTTTTCTGTAATATAGTTTTCCTCTTTTTATAAAAAAAATAATAATAATCGAATGTGCTGCCCTGTACAAAACCACGTATATAAGATATGTTGCGCATGCGCATACCAAGTAAGGAAATGTGTTCCATCGCTACAGAACCAAAAACTAAAATCAACAAAAAAACGTGTTTTAGAAGACTTTAACTTTATAAAAAATAAACAAGGACAAATCAGCTCTTCTGTTAGTCACTGACTCATGTAAGTAATACTTTTTGTGTTGTTTGTTGGTTAATTTCGTCTTTTTAGTTGTTTTACCACGTTGCATCGTGCTAGCTGTCCCGTCGTGTGTTAGCAAAATGTTCACAATTATAACTGCGAAAAAACAAATAAAATAACACACGTATGTCATTATTTTTGATGATTGTATGGTAAAGATGTTAAATACTTATATTTATTGGAAAATTAATGTTTTCATCGTTAAATTACTTTCAGTAAATAAGACTGAAATCTGATCATTTTATGTTATGATTTGATGAATATAATTTGTATTGTTTTTAATGAACGCCACTCACTGCCTTTAAATAGTAGTTTGAATCATATTTATTGTGTTATTAATGACTTGTGGGGGTCATATTTGCTTGTGCTCTTTCTCTTAGGTTCATAATATTGTCCCTCTGCTCCTTAACTCAAGACTTTCTGTCCCAGTGTGTGTCTCTGGTATGGTGTAGGGATGTGGATACATGTTTTATCCTACACCAATATTAAATCTGACAGCAGATTCCTAAAGAACATTTTAAACCCTGTAAAATATCACCAACATCATGTGATTATCTAAGTTATTGATGTTTGTTCAGGTGAAATCAGCTCATGTTTTCTTGCTGCAGTTCACAGCAGAACTAATTGTTTTTTATTTTTGTTCATAACTTCCTCAGTGTTCAAGACATCGCCATGAAATTATAGGAAACGATTCACATTCTGTTTTTGTAGGAAGCATCTTGTACCCTAAAAACTAATAAAACTTAATAATAACCAATTCAAAAGTAGTAGAAAAGGAATAAAATAATATTACAAGGCAAACTGTAGCATCAAACCAACTTAACGTGTCAAAGTAAGGAAATTAAAACAATTTAAAAACCATGTGGACATGTTTTGTAATCAAAGCTCCTCGACCAATGACAGCGTGTTAAATGTGTCAGATGATGAAGACGAGCGTCGACACACTGCAACAAGTGCTGTTCCAGATTAATAAAAAAACAAACTTCGACGTTTCAAATCTTTATCAAATTTGGAACAAGGGCAGATAAAATA
>NW_013952898.1:362340-363935 GCF_001266775.1 Austrofundulus limnaeus
AACCCGTCCAGAAGACCTATACAATTTTTTTCTTTTTGATTTTTTTACCTGGATTACTGAGATGCGTCAGGACATTTGCTTGTGCTCGTTCTCAGTCGCTGTGTTTCTCTTTGGTTCATAATATTGTCCCACTGCTCCTTAACTCAAGACATTCTCAGTCCCAGTGTTTGTCTCTGATATTGTAATTTCAGTTGTACAGTATGAATATAATGAATAAATGTTTTTAAACTAACATTCAGTTTGAAATGGTCATAATTAAATCTTTGTTGAAATTCAGTTGTGTCGCTGGCGTCGTGTCAACAGACCATCACCACCAGTTAAAAACAACCCTAGAGGAATCCCTGGAGCATGAAGATTGCAGTGGAAGGCTGCTGCCATGGAGAGCTCGACAAAATCTACGAGACGATCAGCTACCTGGAGAAGAAGGAAGGCGTGAAGGTGGACCTGCTTCTCTGCTGTGGAGACTTTCAAGCTGTGCGAAATGAGGCAGACATGGAGTGCATGGCTGTCCCAGCCAAGTACAGGTCCATGCAGACCTTCTACAAGTAACTTCTTTCATTTTRATTTTTCCACGTTTAAAAACAATAAAATAAGAGCTTGCCTAATTTTTGTTTTGTTTTGTTGCAGATATTACTCTGGAGAAAAGATGGCTCCAGTATTAACCATATTTATAGGAGGGAACCACGAGGCTTCCAACCACCTGCAGGAGCTTCCTTATGGAGGCTGGGTGGCCCCTAACATTTATTACTTAGGTGGGAGTTAGGGTTTCACATCTGCCTGCCTGCCTGTCTTATATACCACTAACTTGATCACCTGTCTTTAGGTTATGCTGGTGTTGTTCGCTACAAAGGGATCAGAATCGGTGGATTATCTGGAATCTTCAAGTCACATGATTATAGAAAGGGTAGGTTTGCTGTGATTTGAAATAATTTAAAATATTTGAAGCTATTCTTATTATGTTTAAGGGATCCACAATTCTGTGTAACATTAGACATTATTTGTTAAACATTTACTACAACTGTAAAACAAAGACTAAAAACACAGTAGGCTGTTTAGTTTTTATAAATTAAAACAAAAAGATAGCGCCATTTTATTAACGCCACAAAGCATATCGAGTAAATGTTGATGTTCACTAGGTTTTCAGCTGCAAGGCTGTGGGAGCTCCACCTTAAAGGTTAAAATTTATTTTAGTTTATTTCAAACATGTATACGGAACAAAACAAAAAAATGATGAAAAGTTATAACAAAATTAGCAAAATTAACATATTTGAAAAGGAATGGGAAGAAGTAAAAAAAATTAATCCCACCCTTCTCCGAAACTTATTAACAAAAATAATAGTAAATTCTTATTTTTCCTTAGTCTAAGTCACTATTTCATCAAGACTAATGCTGCGTTCACACCGAACGCGATTTCAGCTTCAAAATCTCATCCAACGCTGAAGATGGTCACTTGTGCACTTTGAGGTCAGACGCAGGTCAGCTSTTGAAGCGSTGCACGGCAGAGCCTCCCCGCCCCTCCCTCCTCTGTCGGGCTCTGTTTAATGTCGGACGAGGAAGTGGCTTTGCTTTATTTACAGAGAGCAAGAGCATGTCAC
>NW_013952898.1:365900-367683 GCF_001266775.1 Austrofundulus limnaeus
CCAGTGAAATATATTTATGTTTGTGGTTGTAATGTGACAAAATATGGAAAAGTTCAAGGGGTATGAATACTTTTGCAAACCACTGTATATGCACAACCCCAAACATCTCCATATATTACAAAAAATAAGTAATATTGCAAAATATCATCCCTTTTAAATGAAACCAAAACGCGATAAATAATAATAACACAAGATATCAATGAGGAAACATAAGTGAGTGAAAAACTCTAAATAATTTGTTGAACTACAGTTAAACTTAACAGTAGTGGCTCGTGAACAAAAAAATTAGTGGGGCACACATTATTTTCCTGAATCAATATCAACACGAGTGTTACAATTTGTGGCATCTCTGTGAAAAAATAAATAGGTTACGTTACTTTTAGTCAGTTATTTGTGCACAAAGCTGTCGTCTTTTTTCTCCCTCATCGTAGGATCTCTGAAAAAAAAAGAGGTCCAGCATTAATCAGCTAAAAGCCTCCCACCCGAACTTATTTTGTATTTTAATTGTTGAAAAAATTGATTAGACAGGTAGCTAGTACACACAGCTTTCTGCAGTAAAACACCAGATTAACAAAGTTAAATGGGGACAAGACATCTTGTGAAATAATTCTAAATATGAAAGTAAAAAAACAAAAAAAAATGCATCCTCCAAGACTCCAGTTCAGACAGATAACTTCATGAACAGCTCTATTTTAGCACAAACTGAGTTCAGTAATTCACACAGTCGCCACAGATTAGGTTAAAAACTGTCCTTCCTTGGCAAAAAAAAGTCCCGTTCCCTTTTTTATGTTTAGTTCTTGGTGTTCAGTTCAAGCTTGCTCTGTCTTCTACAATCCATATTTAAACAGAATTTTTCAAATGTTTTACTGAGTTCTATTCCTGCGTTTTATGAGCTCTCTTTACTGTTTGTATCAATGAGCTAAAACCAACAGAAAGTTTTACTGCCACTCTATTCAGAGGAGTTGATAATACAAATTATTGCCAGCAGGGGGCGCATATGATGAGGACATGACTGAAACGCAGGGTGTCAGACTGTTCTGCCCATTGACTGTAAATAAGAAAAACATGAGAATAAATCACTGCAAAACATTTCAAATTCTGTTTAAAAATGTAAAAATAATTGAAAAACACACAGAAAAAAAGAACACATGGCAGGCTGAGTAAATAAACATTTTACATTGTTTATTAGGAGGAACTACTTTGTGGGGTGAATGAATATTGTTTGCCCTWATGGACGAGCTGCGCCTGAAACTTAAAATAATTTCTGACTTTAATGATTTGCCTAGAACCATATATTTGATTTTGATTTATTTATTTAACAGGAAAAGATTACTAAAAATCAAGCCTGACTCAGCATAATTGCTGTTTAATAGCAGGTTCCTGTTCTGCAGCACATAAAACACTCAGAAATACAGCATCACAATCACATGCGCTAGAAGGGTATGAAGAAAGTCACTTGACAACACACGGACCACCTGCTTGTTTCTGTCATGTGCTGGTGGTGCGTTCAATGACCAAAGAAAGCTGGATTTCTCAGGGCTTACCAAATAAAAACCAGAAACAGAATCAGACTTTCTTTATTTGTTCGACCTAGCTGATCAAGCTGAAAACTGGCCAATACCAGTTTCAGACTGATTGCTTGGTTCATCCCTACTACCGGTAAGTTGTTATAAAAGCTCACACAGCCCCTCACTGGAAAAACCTAGAGATCATCATTATTTAAAGGGGCAATATCATGTAAAATTAACTTTTTTTAGTTTTATATCATGTTATAATGTTATAC
>NW_013952898.1:369285-370966 GCF_001266775.1 Austrofundulus limnaeus
TGAAAACAGCATTTTAGTAACAACTAAAGGTGACATAAATACGTTATTATGGTATAGTATTTAAATATATGCCTGAGAAACTTAATATTGGCCCTTTAAGGCGCTGTATAAGTTCGAGCCATTAACCATTTACCCAGTATGCTTGGCAGCATTAATAAAATGATGCCATCTGTGTTACAATATGTATTTTTTTCAATTTATAAAACTAAACAGCCTACAGTATTTGTACAGTCTTTGTTTTACAGTTTAAGTAAATGTTTATCAAATAATGTCTAATGTTATAAGTAAGCAGTGATTCTTTTAAGAAAAATGTATTTTCTCTAAGGTCACCATGAGTTCCCACCCTACAATCCTGAAACCATTCGAAGTGTCTACCACACAAGAAATATTGAGGTTTTCAAATTAATGCAGGTAAATATCGTTTGAAACATTAAACATTATATGCATTAATGACGTTTGTTCGGTGGTTTATAAAACACTTTGATAACAGAAACRCAGACAAAAATCTATTAAAACTTGCTAAAAGTAATCATTGAATGTACATTTAGAACTAAATCAACCTGGTTTAAGATGACAGGCAACTAACCTTAAACACAAAAATGGCTATAATACAGCCAATTTAACATATATTAAGCTAATTTGGTGTGGCTATAGAATTGTAATAAAACTTTTAAAAAGTAATCATACATCCACAACTAATTAATTTTTGGAGCCAATCCGGTTCAAGATGGCTTCCAGTGGCATTCACAACATATATTGTGATTCTAACATCTTAATTTGTCCAAAACTCTTATGTCTTAGCATAAGATGTTTTCAGTCCAAAGCTCTGGTATAAATGGTGGCAGTATTCATTCCTGTGGATAGACCTATAAAGTAAATTATGTTTTTTTGTTTGTGTCACTAAAGATTCAGATGCCAATGGACATCTTTATGAGCCACGATTGGCCTCGGGGAATCTGCTACTATGGAAACACAAACGAATTGTTACGTAAGAAAAGGTTTTTGCGTCAAGATGTGGAGTCAAATCTTCTAGGAAGTCCTGCTGCTGAGGAACTTCTGACTCACCTCCAGCCCAATTACTGGTTCTCTGCCCATCTTCATGTCAAGTTTGCTGCTGCCATGCAGCATCCGGTGAGAATGTGTTTTCAACCTGTTAATTTAGTCCACAGATTTATTACACACTGACTTTTCTTTTCTGTAGCCTAAAGGAAATGCTGCTCCACGGGTAACTAAGTTCTTGTCTCTGGATAAATGTCTGCCCCACAGAGAGTTTCTGCAGGTTGGTTCAAATGGTTTTCCTTACRCACAGTTCTCACACGTTCAGGTGTGTTGTTTATGGCTCTGTGCAGATGTATGTGTGTGTATTCAATTCAGATTGTGGATCTTCCGGACCGACCAAGTTCATCTGAGGGACTTGAATATGATCCAGAGTGGCTTGCTGTTCTGAAAGCCACCGACAGTTTACAGAGGATTACTCCTCAACTCTGGAATCCCCCAGAGAGAAATGGCTTGCATGAAAGGTATAGTTCCACTAAAGCACTAACTGAGGTCTTTAATTAACAGCTAAGGGTCAAAAAAGGCTCAAATTTTCCGCCTGGTATTTTTGGCTTATTTTACCTCTAAAAAGGACAATAATTGTCCTGTGAGTAAATATTTTTGCACCTTTTTCAATAACAACTAA
>NW_013952898.1:378144-382467 GCF_001266775.1 Austrofundulus limnaeus
ATATATATAGTAAAAACAAGGCATTGTTTACTGAGCAAACAGTAGGTTGATACAAAAAAACAGCATTTTGGAGACTGCGCACAGTATTTACACATACTAACTCTAAATACGCTTATATTGTACAAAGTAATTTACACTGTTAAAAAAACATGAACAAACAACTATCCAAATATTCATAAAATAATATAAAAGTAAAAACTGGCTTCATTCACAATATTGATGCACTCAGAAACTCTATCAAACTAACGTTACCTGTCCTCACAAGAGCCGATTCCTCACGTCTTCTTAGGTCTCAAAATCCTCCTGGACCCTCCGTGATGGTTTGATGACTCTTGAAGAACATCTTCCAGACATTATTCTAACAAAATATTTCCTCTCTGYTCTGATAAAAACACGCTGTTGCTCWTCACTTTCCACTTCACTCTGCACCGCACTTACGGTCTTTTTAAAAGAAGAGGACAAAATGTGTCTTCGCTGAGACACTCAGTGTAAGAGGGTTAAATGTTATTGATCAACATTCCTCTCAGTTGAGGGTTAAAGCTGTCATACATTTTGTTTATATGTGTGTCACTTATCTACAAGGTCACATGTGTCAAACTCAAGGCCCAAGGTCCAAATGAGGCCTGTGGGTGACTCTCATTTGGCCCGCCAAGTGCACTAAGTGACAATATTCTGCACACAGTAAGTCTTGTCTTATGTTGACTCTGAAGAATGTTTCATGYGTCAACTGGGTTATATTAGTGCTTTAGCATTAGCTTTGCTAAATTTTTCAGTGTGTTGGTGCTTTAGAATTAAGGGACCTAAATATGAGTAAGGACAGGCTGAGAGCAGTGGCGCTCTCTTCTGGATGAAGGCAAAACTACACTGAACTAATCAAATGATTAAATGGAAGATATTTTAATCTAGCGAACCAATATTCGACAATTAATCGTAAGTCGATTAATTGTTTTCATCCCTAAATGAAATATATTTATGTTTGTGGTTGTAATGTGAAAAAATATGGAAAGGTTCAAGGGGTATGAATACTTTTGCAACCCACTAAATAAAAGGATGAATCTCTTGATCTGTTGTGTGTCATCGTGTAACCCCCCAACAGTTTCATTATTTTTTCTGATTTGAATTGTATGTTTTAGGTGGGACTTCAGTGCTTCAGAGGAAGACATGATGCGTGCGTTGGAGGATGTCTGCGGGGAACTCTGTATCCCAAACAACTTCATCAGAACCGTAACACCATATGACCCCAAGAATTGTCAACCACAGCACACCCCAAACTGCAACATCAACCCTCAAACAACAGAGTTCTGTGCCAAACTTGGACTGACGGACCTCTATGCACAGGCTGTACAGGGAAGAGGAAAGCTGGGCAGATCTCAGAGCAGCAATGAGGAGGAAGAGGAAAAAGATGGATATGTGGATGAGCCCAGCGAGTATCCATCTGATACCTCAGGATTGTCAAGTTCTTTTAATCCTGATCAGATCATTTTAGAGGATGAGTGGGAGGAAGAAGAGGAGGGTGGAGCGCAGGTCACAGAGCAGGCAGATAAAYGCTCTGACATCCACACACCTGGCAGATTGGTTCTTCCTGAGCCCAAATCTACTATCTCACCCACTCCTTCCCAGCTGATGGATCTTCCCACTCCCCTCCACTCTACCCCAAAAGCTCCTCAACAGGAAGAGCAGTGTGACAGTGGAGATGAGGACGCCACAGCTGCACGCGTTCTTAAACGAAGCAGCACTGAGGGCAGAGAACCAGGCAGTAGAAGCACAATTCCCAGGATCAAACGCAGAAACCAGGACATTTACAAGACAGAGGATGAAGATGAGGGTTAGAGCTCAGGATAAACAGTAGTTTTATCAGTAAAATATGTCTGTAATACTTGTTGAAGCTGGGTTCTTTTCATACAGCTTATTATAAAAACTGAGAAGTGGCTCTGAACAACAAATGTGCTTCTGGATTTTCGCTCCACAGACACAGCTGCAACTTGGATGGTGTTTAACATTAATTTATCTTGTTTTTAGCAATACAAAAACATTTAAATGTCAGTTCATTTTTTGTACTTGGAATATCAGATTTTATAGTAATGTTCAAAGAAACTGAAAATGTTTAATTTTTAAACAAATAAACAAATTTGGACAAAAAGAAAGGCACTTCTGTACATATCGTTTATTGAATAATTTCCACCAAAGCTAAATTAAACAACATTCTGACAGAGAAGTTAATCCCAAGCGTTCATTGGTCAACCTAAAGTTCTCTTTCATAGCATTCGTTTCTTGTCTCACATTGGGAATGAAAATATACTGACTCCAGTATTGCTCAGCAGACTTCACTACATGCCAGCTGATCAGAGCATCACTTCTTCTGTGCACTTGGTGCTACACTCAGAACTGAACGAGCCAGTGATGGTGCTGTGACATCAAGTTTWTAAAACCGAGCAAACATGAGGAGAAGCCCAGTTTGCTGCGGCACAAATTTCCTGAAGGGACACCCCTTTAAGCAGAGCCCATGAAGAGCTTAAGCCCCTGGTGGAATGGGCACACAGGCCCTCAGGAGGCTGCAGCCCATTTGAACTACTATATATGCTAAGGCAATCGCACCAGTGATCCAGTGAGAAAACCGCTGTTTTGTTACCGGTTTCCCGCACTGATTTTTAGCCCAAGAGACAAACGCTCACTTTTTTTTACCTGTTTCGTCCTGTCCATGTAGATACATAAAGTACGTACTGGGCAGAGTTTGTGTAGCCTCTCCTGCTCCTCAGAAGAGAACGGAGGAGGATTAAAAGCCACTAACTCAATAGGAGAGTAAGAACCCAACACAAAGCAGGGTTTGGGAGCAGGGTCACCTTAGAATTGTCCAAACAGAATTTTGTGCAGGATGGGTGAACCGATAAAGCATGAATTTCACCTACACGCTTAGTAGAGACAAGTGCCAGCAAAAGTGCTGTTTTCAGCACTACCAACTTTAATACCACSTGATTCAGAGGCTCAAAGGGCGAAGTAGTGAGAGCCTCCAGTACCAGAGGAAGGTCCCATGTAGGGGTCATAGGTTTTGAGACAGGCATTTTTTCTGCGAGCCCCCTTCATAAACCAACCTACTAAAGGATGTTGGCCTGCTATTTTTCCCTCGAAGCCTATGTGGCAGGCTGAAATAGCCGCCAAATAAACTTTGATAGTGGAAAAAGCTTTTCCCTTATCAATCAGGTTCTGTAAGAAAGACAAAATGACAGCTACAGAACACTGATAAGGAATCTCCTGAGAGTCGGTGCACCATTTCTCAAAAGTGGACCATTTGCACTCATACAGAGATCTTGCTGCAGGTGCCCGTGCATTCTGTATGGTCTCAGTTACATTCTGTGGGAGGCCCGTGGATTAAAGGTTGAACCACTCATGGGCCAGGCCCACAGAGCCAGCCTTTCTGGGTGGGGGTGAAAGATTTGTCCCTGCGCCTGAGACAGCAGGCCTTTGCGGGCAGGCAGAGGCCAAGGCTCCTCCCAGAGAAGCTGAGTTATCTCTGCTAACCAGTGTTTTGATGGCCAGTGAGGTGCAATGAAAATCATTGACAGGCCCTCTGACCTCACTCTGGCTAACGTTGGTGAGATGAGAGCTATGGGAGGAAAAGCATAAAGCAGGACCTGAGGCCACCTGTGGGCGAATGCGTCCACCCACAGTGGTGCATTCTGGCTGTGCAGGGAGAAGAACAGGACACTGGTTGTTCTCTTGTGAGGCAAAGAGGTCCACTGATGGCTGTTGTGATAACCTTCCTGTTTTGTACAATCCCCATTGGCACACCCTGGGTCAGGGTGCTGATATCTCGCCAGGGGCGTAGGGCTGCAGCGCAGGCAGCTGTGACTCTCACTTTGTGAGAAATGTGTGAACTCAGCCTCAGCTGTGAAGCCACCCAGGAGTACRAGGTATTCGTAACATTTTCCCTGAAATGCAAACCTGAGATATTTCCTGTGTGGCGGATATATGGGTATATGAAAATAAGCGTCCTTTAGGTCGATTGATGTAAACCAATCGCCGTGACGCAGGAAGCGCAGCAGGGAGGCATGAGTCAGCTTCTTGAATCTGTATTTTCTCAGATGCTTGTTCAGAGCCCGGAGGTCTAGAATCGCCCACATTCCGCGGCTGCCTCTCTTCGGCACGAGGAAATAACGTGCGTAAAATCCCTCCCAGCTGCGCTCGGGTGGAATTAAGCTTATTGCTCTTTTTTCTAACAGCGAGGAAATCTCTTCTTGTAGAAAAAGAGCAGCTTCTCCCTCTGCTTGTGACTGAATCACTCCGTTGTAACTTGGTGGTGGTGGTGTGTGTGTGTGTGGGGGGGGG
>NW_013952898.1:383467-385734 GCF_001266775.1 Austrofundulus limnaeus
CGCCTCCTGCAAGAAACGATTCTCTATGCATCAAGTCCAGACCCTCTGTACAAAGCAAAGTGAAGGACAGGGTCTGGTTTTAACCAGGCCAGGGCTCCCTGGACCTTTGGCAGTTTTGGGATCCTAAAGGTGGGGGGCAAGCGTGCCGTGGCCTGAGCGAAGGTTTGATGCTGCGGCGGTGGAGCTGCGGTGCTGGAAGCGAACGTGTGCCTGGGGAGACAGCTTCAGGGCCTCGTCTCTTTTCTTTTCCTCCCACCTCTTTTGCATCGAGGTGACCGCGGAGCCGAGCAGACCCTGCGGAGTGATGGGAGTGTTGAGGAGGTCCTCCTTCTCTTTTGTGGAGAGAGTGGTGAGATTCAACCACCTGGCCCACTCCTGCAGAACCATCAGCCCCATGGTTCTGCCCATAGCCTAGATCGCCACTTTCTGCAGCTGGAGACAGTGGTCCGTGATGATGCAGACTTCGTCCCACAGAGCAGCATCTGATGAGGCGATCATCTGCTCCTCTAGCTCCGCCTGGTACGCCATGAGCATGGAGGAAGCATTTAGAGCCCGGACTGACAGCGCAGCCGCTTTATAGGACTTCTCAGTCAGGCTGGACTGAAAACGGTCTGCTCTGGAGGGGAGAGCGGGGCCACCTACCGACATGGAAGTCTTCGGGTGCGGGTGTGCTGCGACCGCAGGCTCGACTGGAGGCATTTGGCGGAGACCCCCTTTTTCCATGTCCACACAGTCCAGCACCGAGCTGCCCGCCACCGGGTGCTTCTCCTTGAAAGGCTTGCTGCGCCAGGAGATGGACAGTTCTTCCAGCAGCTCGGGGAAAAACGGCAGGAGCTATTTGCCTGTTTTCTTTGCTTTAGGCAGCTTCTTTCCATTGAAATGTGAACGGACCACCTCAGCTTGGACCTCAGGCCACTGGATGTTGAGCTTCGCAGCGGCGCATTTAGACACATTGTGCAGGTCTAAATCCAGCTCTGGCGAGGATGGGTCTTCACGACCGGGTCAGCCCACATCAGAAAGAGCGGATTTTACAACCCGTCCTGACAGCTGGGCAGATGGATCTTAATCCTCCTCGTCATCTGAGAAAGGGAGCTCCGAGTCATCGGAGAGCTCGCCTCCTGCCAAGTAATCCAGCGAGCTCGAAGTGAGAGCCTGCTCCATCGTTTCGGATGAAAGCGGGTCTGCAGTTTTGAGCAAGTCGCCCCAACTTGTTCCAGCTTCAGGTTCAGAGACCTGGGAAACCACCAAGTCGGCTGGGTCCTGTTCGGCAACTGTCGAAGCCAGCACCGGGTCCCCGCTGGACAGTGTGAACTGACGGGCCAGACGGCRACGAGGCACCTTGAGGGAGAACCGGCTGCAGTGCGCACACTCCTCCGCCAACTCAAGGGATGCTTGGGCGTGTTTCAAGCCGAGGCACACCACACAGGTTGGGTAGGTGTCCCAGCTTGATATTTTATTGCCACACAGGCAGGCCCGTGGCTGTGGGCCCTCCATTGGTTTTGCTGAAGCCCCCGCGGTCTCCTTGTTCCAGGGAGATGTCTGAAGCTACGTTAGCTGGTGACAGCTAGGCTAACCAGGTATGGCTAGGCTTGGGGGGGAGTGTTGCGACTTCCCCTTGGGGTAGCTCAAACAGTTAAAGTATTGCTACTTTTTTAAGTATTGCTACCTTTTTTTTGACGGTATTGCTACCGATAACCAGACACTCTGTGCAGTGCTGTGCTAATCCAGAGCAAAGCACCCAGTGACCGCGCTTACGCACGAGTCTGTGGACAGTTTAGCTAGGCTCTGAGAAGAGGCAGTACCTGGAGAGAGCTGGTGGAACTTCTGGTCGTTGCGAGAAGAGATTTTTGAATAACCTGTCAGTGCAGGAACAGCYCTATATATAGGGGGAGGGCCGTGGACCTCCTTGTCACTGACAGGCTGATTTCCAGCCAATCCTGGCTGGCGTAATGTAATATGAGCTTCTGATGAGATCACGCCAAAGGCGTTCCCAATGTGAGACACGAAAGGAATGCTATGAAAGAGAACCCAAATACCACTACTTTTCTGTTTGAAAKGGAGTGGGAAGAAGTGAACACTTATCCTACCCCTTATCTCAATTTAATGAAGTGTTTTACTTGCAGATGCACTGATTTACAAATGTGCAATTGAAACCATGTTATGGTATTCTTGCCTGTTCAACATACTGTGCCAACAACAAATTACTACACAAACAAAATGATTACAAACTCACTCTTATAACATAGGAAAAAGAAAATATGTGATTT
>NW_013952898.1:386734-391049 GCF_001266775.1 Austrofundulus limnaeus
ATATAAAAGAATGGGAACAACTAAAACCTCATATTTATGTTAAATCCCTTCTCTTCTGTACAATGTAAGTAAAGTAGTTTTATATTTATTTTTAAACTGGTTTATGCCTGGACATTGTTTCATTTCTATATTTAGTTCATTCCATAATTTGACCACATTTACAGTGATTCAAAATCTTTTCATAGTAGTTCGGGTACTACATATTTTGAAATCCAGTGTTCCCCTCAAGTTGTACCCTCCCTTTCATAAAACATTTCCTGAAGATGTTTAGGTAACAAGTTGTAACGTATTTTATACATAAATAGTAAGGTTTGATATTTCACAATGTCCAGCAATTTCAATAAATTAGCCCGAACAAATAAGGGATTTGTGTATGTAAGAAAACTAGTATTGTGTATTACTCTCACAGCTCTTTTTTGCAACAATATTAGTGGCTGTAATGTTGATTTATATGTATTGCCCCACACTTCTATACAAAAATGTAAATATGGCTGAATCACTGAACAATACAAAATGTAAAGTGACTTACTGTTCAAGTAATATCTTGCTTTGGCCATAATTGAAATACTTCTTGATACTTTACTACAGCTGTATTTAATGTGTGGTTTCCAGCAAAATTCTGTCATCTATTGTCACCCCTAAAATTTAATTTCATGCACTTGTTTTGTCTCAACACCCTCTAATGTTATACAATCTGGGCACTTTTGTTTGCTGTTAGTGAAAAGCATGAATTTAGTCTTACTCAAATTTAGTGATAATATGTTCTCATGAAACCAGCTTTTAATTTTGATGAATTCAGAGGTAATAGTATCCAAAAGTTGTAGATTCTCACCAGAAACTAAAATATTTGTATCATTAGCAAATAGAATAAGTCCTAATAGTGATGATACCTTACATATGTCATTAATGTATAAAATGAATAGTTTGGTACCCAACACTGACCCTTGAGGAACACCACACACAATGTCCAGACATCCAGACTGAAATACTCCCATCTTCACAAATTGTTTCCTGTTTTTTAATAACTTTTTATCCAATTTAGTGCRGTCACTCTGATCCCATATTTTTCCAGTTTACCAATTAAAATGTTGTGATTTATAGTGTCAAATGCTTTTTTAAGATCAGTGAACACACCTAGAGCAAATCTATTTTTATCTATAGACTTAGTAATATCCTCAATAAGTTCAATTAGTGCGTGCGATACTGATTGTTTACTTCAAAAGCCATATTGACTATTCACAAGTAATTGGTGTTTTTCAATAAAACTGTTTAGTCTGCTGTTGAATATCTTTTCCAGGATTTTAGAAAACTGTGGAAGAAGAGAAACAGTATGGTAATTTGTGAAGTGGTTTTTGTCTCCAGACTTGTACAGTGGAATGACTTTTGCAATTTCCATACTATTAGAAAACTGACCAGTTAATAAAGATAAATTAAAAATATAAGAGGTTTAGAAATCCCCTTAATTATTTTTTTTACTAATAGCATATCAATGTCATTGTAATCAGAGGATGTTTTACCTTTTTCAGCCTTATCAATATTTATAACTTCACTTTCTTTAACAGGTTTTTACAAACATAGTACTAACGTTTCTTTCTATTACAATATCATTTATTGTCCTAGGTTCTTGTATTTCTTCTGCTAGTTTTGGGCCAACAGATACAAAGAAATGATTTAATTTTTTTACAATTTCATGCATGTCATTTATTACCATATCATTTTCAATAAAGCAGTCTGTATACTGAGTTTTTTAGAGTTATTATTAATTACAATATTCAATGTTTACCACATGCCCCTTGTATCACATTTATTTTTCTCTAATAATGTATTTATATACTCTTTTTTGCAATTTTTGTATAATGGAAGTTAACTTATTTTTATACTTTTTATATTTATCTTCGACTTCAATAGTCCTATGTTGAATAAAATTTTTATACAGTGCATTTTTCTTTTTACAAGCGTTTTGCAGTCCCCTAGTCATCCATGGGTTAATTTTGTGTTCTTGTTTTTCACAGTATGGTTTTACAGGACAATTTATATCATAAAGAGTTGTAAATATTCTTAGAAACTCCTCATAAGCCTCATCAACATCATTTTCCTTGTATATTAATTGCCAGTCTTGTCTTAACAGATCTTTTATAAGTGCCTCTACACATTCTTCAGTTTTTACTCTGACATGAAATGGTTTATTTTCTTTGTTTTTCCTGCTATAACAGTTATATAATATGAATACTGGGAGGTAATCACTGATATCATTTACTCCACTTACTAAATTGCTTTTTAAATCATTTGAAAAAATATTGTCAAGTAATGAGGYACAGTGGACTGTAACTCTAGTTGGTTGCGTGATTTTAGGAAATAAACCAATGCTGTACATARTTTTATTGAAATCCTCTGTACCTTTATGTTTGAAGTTTATGTTAAAGTCACCACCAACAAACATGATCCTATCTTTTACATTAGTAAAGTGTTCCTCTATCCAGTTTGTAAATATGCTTATTACAGAAACAGGTGTTCTGTAGACACAACTTATGATTATATTTTTCTGTTTTTCCCTAATTATTTCAATTGAAAGGCGTTCGTGCACAATATCTACAACAGCTGACATTTTTTCCACCAGTTTATACTCATAACTCTCACCCACATAGATGGCTACTCCACCAAATTTTTGTTTTTTCTATTCATATAAATCAGATCAAAATGAGAAAATTCAAAATCCATGTCCTTATCACTGTTTATCCATGTTTCTGATATTAAAGGGATCTGTGATTAGTTGTAACATTAGATTTTATTTGATAAACATATATTTTAACTGTAAAATAAAGACTGTAAAAATACTGTAGGCTGTTTAGTTTTTATAATTTTTATGTTAAAAGTTTAAAAACATATTACACAGACAGAGCCATTTTATTTACACGCAAAGCATTCTGGGTAAGGCAAGATGGCGGAGGAGTATGACGTGTGTCGCGTGGGCTCCCGCTCCGACTGTTCTGTTTGTGGTTCTATACCAAATGTCCTTGCTGTTTTGAGCATTTGGTCTGTCCGGACTCGACCCCTGAGTGATTCTTGCCTGGAAGAGTAGAAGAATGGCGACAAACTCGAGGAAAGGCAAACATTCTAGCTCTGCGGCTGTTAGGCCCGACGCCACCTTGGAGCAGGCTGCAACTAAAACTAGATTTTCGGCGCCCTCCTCTCCCTCCCACAGCAAGGCGGACGCACTCTCCTTGAAGTCTGACATTCTTGTTGCTATAAAAATCGATCTCTCAGCTGTGATCAAATCCGAAATAAAAGCGGCTTTGGCTAAAGAGTTTACTCTTATTAAAGGAGAGCTACAAGCGGTGAGAGCTGAAGTGGCTAACGGCACGATGCTACTGTGCGCTGACTTACACCACCTTAAGCAGAGCGTTGAGGTGGAGGACGGCCTGTCAACATGATCAGATGAGGTTGTTGCTCTGCGCACTACCATGTTGGAACTGAAAGAAGTTGATGGGCTCAAAAAGAAGTGTGACGATATGGAAGGGCGCATGAGAAGGTGCAATGTAAGGAGTATTGGAGTTCCAGAGATGCCAGAATCCAGCTCCAATTCAGCAGTGGCTAAACTGCTAGCAGAGGTTCTACAGATTGATAAAGAGCCACTGGTGGACCGAACCCATCGCTCTCCAGGTGGAAACAGGTCAGGTGATAAGCCGCGGGTYATTGTYRCTAAGCTGCACTATTATCAAGAATGTGTGGAAATACTGCGTCGGGCTCGGAGTCGTGGTCCTCTTCGTTTTAAAGAGACACAGATTATCATCACATCTGACTACACAGCAGCTGTGGCCAAGGCTCGAGCGGCGTTTACGGAGGTGAGGAGGCTTCTTCTCAACCGACGAGATGTTCGCTATGGCTTGCTTTTTCCTGTACGACTCCGCATCTCTCATGGGGAGGAAAACAAGGAATTCCTGGATGCCAATAAAGCAATGGACTACGTTAAAAAGAGGATCATCTCGGCGACGGACAGCGAGGACCGGCGTTGACCGCATGTCCAACCCTTATCGATCCATTATGACTGTCAGGTTGTAATGAACCTTCTAACTTTATGTCCCGCGTTATATCTTGATTTAATTTTAGACTTTATTCTCAGGGACAACATTCCTCTTTTTGTTCTATGAATGAGAGTTTCACAGGGGGTCTGTCCGGATTTTGGTTAGTGATTTATTTATCAGTACAGAGAGGAGCATAAACAGTAATACTTTAAAGTTAGGGAACCCCTTTTTTATTTTTGTTATTGTTATTAGTTGTGGCGGGAGCCCAGACAGGGAGTTTAGCCCCCCAGTAT
>NW_013952898.1:392049-392778 GCF_001266775.1 Austrofundulus limnaeus
AAGAAGAGCTGGAGCGTCAGCGCAGACTGCTGGATCTCTGCTGGAGACCTGAACTAAAGCTGCACAGAGTCGGTATGTAGCTCTGAGACCACGGAAAGAAGCAGCTAGCAGCTCGTTTAGTCCCAGTTTAGATACAGAAAATAAAGCAGGAAGCTACAAACACAACAGGGAGCAAGTTTAGCATGCTAGGCTAGCGTTAGCTAACGGATGCTAACAGCTAACTGGGTTTGTTTTTCTTTGTGTTTCCAGACTGATGAAGAGTTGTAGCTTTTGATCAATCAGATATATTAACTAGAGAAGTGGTTCTCAAACTTTTCAGCATTAGAGCCACAAAATAGCAGCAGCAGACCTGTGACCCCAGAAACTGTGTTGGTTCATAAACACCGCTGCCAGGTCAGAGAAACAAAACGGATTAAAAATAACACAATAAATGTTTGTATTGTGCTCTTAAGAAACTCACAGTTTTGTAACAACTAAGGCTGAAAGTGATTGTGAAAGCAGTGCAGAGTTTAGTAGTTGTTGGTCTGTATTCTGCCTTCATCGCTCTGCTGAGTCCTGATCAGGAACATCCAGGATGAAGGGTTACCAGATGGGAAATGTTCAATTATCGTATCTGCAGCTCAAAATGATCGTACACACTAGTGCTGCAACAAACGATTATTTTAATAATCGATTAATCTGTTGATTATTTTTTCGATTAATCGACCAAATCATTAAAATGCTTAATTA
>NW_013952899.1:0-1395 GCF_001266775.1 Austrofundulus limnaeus
GAGGTCCGATCCCAAACCCCCCACCCTCACCATGTGATGAAACTAATCAAAGGAGCCCAAACAGACTTATCAGATGTGGCGGCAGCAAAATAACGAAAGTGACACCAGTAAATTAGACACAGTCATGATAAAAGTTCATTTTTAAAAACCCTAAACAGACTTTAATGCCTAAACCTGAACATGTACAATAYATTCCACACAATCCAAGCTTCCCTGTGTTACTGTGGGCCCTAGAACCCAAAACAACAATAAAAMAWTTTTACTGTTTWTTTCTGTTTGTYTCATTTTAGTTGGATCCTGGGTCAAACTTTTAGATCAAGTTCTAGTTTATTTATATAGCGCCAAGTATGTTGTCTCAGGGYACTGTACATGAAAAGAAYAATCTAAAGAAGAAGTCAGCAGATTGTGTTGAATCACCTCATCACAKTCTCCCATCCTGAGCAAACAGTGGAGAGGAGAAACTTCCTGCTAATCAGGAAGAAACCTCCAGCAGAACCAGGCTCAGGACAGGCGGCCATCTGCCTCGACCGGCTGGTTGGAGGACAGGAAAGAGACACAGACAAACACAGAAGAACTGGTCCAGGTGCACCTTCTTCTGGAAGACAAAGAAAAAACATGATCGAAATAATTACAATAAACATTTAAAGAAGAGAGACTAATGACTACAGCAGAGTGAAGAAATGTGCTCAGTTTGTGCTCCAGCAGTACAAATCTATAGCAGCAGAAATGAAGAATAATTCAGGAAAACTAAGTATATGATTTATCAAAAAGAAAAGCCTCTTTAACCATTCATAACTAGCCTGGCTCTTGCCTTCCTTCACAGGTCCGCTCAGTTCTAGTTTCCCTTCACTGCTGCATCTGGGATTTCTCCCATAGAGAAGGATTTCTTCAGGAGCATTTTAGTTGGGCCAATCAGCAAACAGAAAGAGGAGTTTTGGATGACGTCAATTTTCTGCGCACTGGCTGTCTGTAGTTTTTTTTTTTTAACAATGGCAGTGRAGGAAGTGAATGAAGCCAGTCTGTGTTGATAAGGAAATTAAATTAAATTTGTCTGGCAAAGCAGCAGCTCTCATTTACAGCCRTCTTGTTCAGCTCGGTACTTCTCTCCTCTCAGTAGGTGCGGCTCTACTTGGTTCTGGGTGATTTTACAGTAACTTGTGTCCTCGCTCTGTGGGCAGTAACGTCTTTTAAAAGTGGGCCGCTGAAGCTGCTGTTTAACGTTGTTCATTCTGTGCTATAGCTAACTATTGACATAAAAAAGTCTGATATTTGGTCTGTAAATACTGATACAACAAACCATTGCTTTATGCAGTAAAACAAAACCAAAATGATTTTCTGATAAATGAACTTACAGTTACTGCACACTTTATGCCTGGGAGTGTGAGCCCCTGCACA
>NW_013952899.1:1476-4863 GCF_001266775.1 Austrofundulus limnaeus
CACAGAAACAGCTGCACCGATCAACATGAAATTTGCCAGGAATGTAGACGTGCCTGACCTACACTGCGCCAGCCAACCATTTTACGATAGACCTCATATTTGAGGAGGGGGCTCCATCTGAAAAGGGAGTGTCTGGACAAACAAAATGCTTACAACTCAAAAACTATTCAACATAGGAGCTTCAGATTTTTTTAAACTCTGATGAAGGGCTATCCATTGGGCCCACTAATGAGCCCCATCCAGACCCCCATCCAAAACAATAAATCTGTTCTAGTGAGTTCTGGTGCGTTGGTTCATTGCGTATGCGGGGGTCATATATGCTACCACTAAGTGGTATCTAGTTAATTCTCACTCCCTGCTGACACAGTGTGGACAGTTCAGTGTTTCTGTGAGAATATGTGAACAGAGGAAAACAGAACCTGTTGTATGTTAGAAAACATGACGTCAGCTGAGAGAGCAACACAAAACCAGATGTCCTGTTTGGTGTTTCTGCTCCACCTTCGACCTCCTGACACAGACTTTTATTTTTTACCTTCAAATTCTCTTTTAGCAGCAGGGCTGTAACAGAACATGTGCTGCGACAGTGCACACGTTTAGCTGGAGCAAAGCGCTCCATAACAAATGAGTTTGTCTCAGGAGATCATCTGCTCATCTAGAAACAGGAACATGTTTTATTTAATTTCTCTAAGAGCTGTGACAGAACAAATAGAGAACAAAAACAAACAAAACCTGGTTTAAAGCTTAAAAACCTGCTTGTTTGTTTCAAATCAGCTGTGCAGACATGTCTCCTGTGACCAGAGGGGCGTGTAGGGCAAGCAGGAACGTCACATAATGTCATGTCCCAAAGCACCCTCACTAAATATCCTGAATACTGCTACAGTTATTGTTTGATTTATCATTCACAATCATAAAAAGGTTAAAAAAGTTTGTGTCTAAAGCAGCTGATGTTTGTGGCAGTTTTACTAACTTTATCAATTCAATGGTTTTGTCTTTACTTGATCCTGTTTGGCTCCTCAGACGAGCTGGAATCTATTGAAACTGTGTTAGGCTGAAAGCAGAGTTGAAACAAAGCAGGTTATGGATTGGATTCATTTTAGTCTGCAAACATTATGACTAGATGAAAACAGTAATTAAATCATTTAAAACGTTCTGCTCAAGATTCCAACTAGTTCAGGTTATTTTCAAATCAAGCCATTTAAAAACCAGATAAATGCAATGATCTGTTCTTATTTACCTTTTACTGCAGCATCAGCAAGGAGAAGATTTTCTTTACTTAGTGTTTTTGATGGACTTTTTGTTGTTTTTATGAATTAAGTTAAATAAATAATAAAAACAAATTTTAAATGAGAACGCAGAAAATTATTAAACTAGAAACTTAATGTTTGAGGCAGCATGGTGGATCAGTTGGTGGAGCTGATGCCTCTCAGCAAGAAGGTTGCCGGATCAAATCCCGGCCCGGGGACCTTTCTGGGTAGAGTTTGCATGTTCTCTCTGTGCATGTGTGGGTTCTCTCCGGGTACTCCTGCTTCCTCTCACACACCAAAAACATGRCTGTTAGGTTAATTGGTAACTTTAAARTGTCYCTAAGTGAGAGAGTGAATGGTTGTTTGTCYCTGTGATGGACTTGYGACCTGTCCARGGTGTACCCCACCCCTCCCACTGTGACTGCTGGACATGGGCACCAGTGACCCTGAAAGGAAGGAGCAGGTATAGGTAACAATAACAGTGTTCAGTTCATGGGGAGCTGGTGTTCATGTCCAGTCGTCCCTGTGAGAAGCTGGAACCATCCTGGACAGATCTCTGTAAAACCCATATGGAGAAGAACTCCACCCAGAGAGACTTCGGACCTGGAGTTGATCCTCCAGTTCTAAAGACCTCGACACACGAGGAGCGACAAACTACAGCGATTAACGGCTGTTATCGCAGCCAGGATGAAACCCGACACACRRGRMRCGATRGCGATTGCAGYGTTGTGAATCGTGCTCTYGGGTYGTTTGTCTTCTTGAAATTTGWTTGGTTCTTCTRCTGCYTCTTGYAMAGGTTATTGGTGGTTCACAAAAAAGRGGGGTGTGCATTAYGGATGTGTAAACYAAACAAATCTTGYGATGCTAATGATATTGAAAAACAAACACACACCACTATACAATTTTATGAGGAAAAACTTACCATAAACTTCACCCTGGCATCAGTAAATTCCCACAAAGCTGCCTTTTTTAGTAATCCCTTGGTGAAAGTGTTAGCTAACTGCTGTGTGTAGCATACTCTCCTCTCATTGGTCAGTGAATGAAACCCTCGCTGATTGGTTGAACGCTAAGTGACAGCGACAAAAGTTGAACATTTTTCAACTTCGCAAGCTCGCGTGTGCACGTCTATGTGTACAAGCGCAAAATTTCACATGCACTATTTTCGCCGGTCGCTTAGCTGGAGGAGAGCGAGCGACGTCGCCTCTCGTGTGTCGAGCCCTTAACTGATATTTAATCCAATAGATAAACCATTGGGTTCCTCCCTCAGTTGCTGCAACCCACCGTTATTTCAATGGATACAGTTTGTTGCAGCAGCAACACAAGGAAACAGTTGTGATTCTTCATTTGACTCAAAAAGTTAAAACATCAGACCAGACCAGCTTGGACCTGGCAGTCCAACATGGCTGCCTCGGACTGTAAAAGTAGTGAAACTCTGATGGTTGTTAGCCTGGCTCCCCGTCACCTTTTTCAGATCCTCATATTTTTACAGGTTGCAACGGGAATTCTGCAAACTTTAACCTGACGTGGTTTACTGATCAGACCTCTGAGGTAAACAGAACTACCTTAAATCTGCAACTTGCTGGCGTCTTTACAAAGTATCCTCTCCATGGTGACGGATGCAGAAATAATAGTTTGCATCTAATGGCTGATCTGTGTATCTTTAATTTTTTATCATCTGGTGTTGGTATATTTAACGTTTGAGCTCATGGCCTCTGACTTCCTTTATTCATGCCTTCATGTGGGGGTGATGTGAGTGGGAACACAGTTCGCTGCACATCCATACAGTCGAATACTGAACTGCTTCTGTTCAAAACATTCTTTTATGTTTCCTCTCGCCACTCATGGAAAACATGCTAAATGTGATGTCAGTCTCAGAGCTGCAGCTCAGGGCTTTCTGGTCATTTCAGAGACATTTTGCTGACTTCTAGTTAGATCTTTGTCTCCTTTGTGCTTCTTTAACTGTGAAAAAGAAAACATCCCAACATGAAACTAGAGAAACTGCATTTCCTTTGAAAATGCTATAGCATGAATGCTTATTGCTGAAAACTTTAGCTGAAAATGTTTAATAGCAAAACAGTTAAAGCGGGTTCAATGTGAAAAGCTGAAAGAAGCATAAAAAGTTTAAATTAGCATATATATATAT
>NW_013952899.1:5054-12681 GCF_001266775.1 Austrofundulus limnaeus
TGTGTGTGTGTGTGTGTGTGTGTGTGTGTGTGTGTTGTCAAAATACCTTTTAGTACATATGTTGTTAAAATAAAATGAACAGTGCAATGGTCATTTTATTGATATGTAAGACTGCAAAGGCTGAAAAATCTTGAAGTCTGTATAAAATTGAAGGTAGTTTGAGGATTAATATTTTTGTTTTTAAGCTCAAAAAAGGGGGAGTCGTATTATTTATGAATAAATATGGCAGCATAATAGAAGCTAATATTAGCACAAGGAAGTTAAAAAGAGAAGAAGCAGAACAAAAGGTGCTGTAAAGATTTAGAAACGTTTTGAAGGATTTTAAGGATGTTGAAAACAGCTCCAYTCATTTTCAATAAGAAAAATGTGGCAGAAAAAGACAAACAGTTAAAAATGTATAAATAGCTGAAATACCAAGTCATAGCTGGAATGTCCTGAAGTGGCTGAACGTTTTGATGATTGCTGAAAGAACACAAAAATCGCGGAACGAGAAATGTGCCAAAAAATTGCATGGAAAAAAAATTAATGTTTGTGAAATATTCACAATAAATCCTACAGTTTTTACTGCAGGTTTCTCTTTTCATTTGGKTTTATTGTAAAACACGAGACAGCAGGAATCATCCTGAAAGACGGAGCTCCAGTTCAAAGTAAGTAAATTCAGGCTCGACCTGAATCCCTTCACCCTGTTATCTCCCTCCAAATGTCAAGCACCTCAATTCGCTGATCAGGGCATAAAAGTACTTATATATATTATGTCCTTGAGTCCCGGAGATTAGAATTTCCATTTCAGGCAAAAAGAAAGGGAAAAAAAAGCCTCTAGAAAGGCAAACATCTCATGCTGAGCACAGAGAAGCGGAAAGGTTACTGAGCCTTATCTGCAATTATGCAAAAACACAGAGAGACCGGCCGAAGCTCGATGCTACAAAGAGAATCGACGATGCCTTGATGCTCGCAGCGTCCCCCTCTCCTCTGCACGTATGTAGCATGCAGCAGGAACAGCTGACTGTACACTGCACACACCTTGTCAAGCTGTGAATTATGAATACAGGCAATTAAAATTTAAATCGCTCCCTTTAGTTAAAAAAAACTGGCTTTGGCAACTTGGCAAGTTTCTTGTTTTAAGTTTACTTCAGGAGAGTCGTTTGTGCAGCTGGAACAGACTTCCATAGGAAACTGGTTTAATTACACCCAAAGCTTTCATGTTGAGTTTTACTTCATGTGTAGTAAAAAAAAAAAAAAACCAACAACAATCTGAGCAGCTCTGAGTCTTTGACCCTCCTTCTTCTGGCAGGTTTTCTGACGTGGAGCTGCTCAGATGTTGACAGCTCCACTTCTGCGCTCATTGTGTCAGCCGCTTCATTTTTACTGACACTTCCTTTTTTTTTTTACTTATCTAATTTTTTTTTTCTTTTCCACAGGAAGAAAGGTTCGGAGAAAATGAACCAAATGTTTTGCTTCATGGGTCACGCTGTTTTATTTATTTTCATCAACACCTGAGGACATAAATAGTTCAGTTTAAAAATAATGGCTTTCATCTTCAATTATAGCTGTGAATATTCAACATGAGAGCAATGGTGCCCCCTTGTGTAAAGCATAATTAATAGTTTGATGGTAATACGGATTAGTGGTAGATTATTATGCAAACTGATGGGACACAGTGTGTTTGGGAGGTTTTATTCCACAGACTAATATGTTTCATCTCTGCAGTAAACTTGGATGCTCCTCTTTGTGGTTGCTGCAGGCCTATCCTCCGCTGTCAGAGCTCTGGGCACACTGCACCGGCCTCGGCTCAGTTAGCTGCTCGTAGGACAGCGCTGTCATAATCTGAAAAAAAAAGAAGAAGAAAAAGAAACAGTGTTGTGGCTTCAGAGGACAGAAAGTGCAGAGTAATCTGTAGGAGCTGCAGAGACGTGCTGAGTTCAGGAGTTTGCAGCAGGAAGACCCTGTGGCTTCAGCTTTCAGCTTCTCTCACACACAGACATTAATCAGCTTTTTACCTCTTCAATAAATCAGCTTTTCTTTATTTATAAGAAACTAAAGGTGSAGGATGTACAGTGGGCTGCAAATGTGCTAAAACCCCTTAATAGAATTCCATTTTAATTATGCCACCCCCCCCCCCCCCCCCCCACACACACACACATGAAGTGGGGGCTCACAATGTTTTCATACTGTTTATTTTATTTTTTATTTTCAGTGATTTTCAGTCAGTTGTAGTACAGAAACAGCCACCCGCTTCTGAGGTTATCATCCATGAAATGGACRTTATTAGGTGTTATCAGTCCCATTGAATGGCTTCAGAATGTCCCGCCTGTGCCGTTAGCAGGTCCCCATCCCAAAGAATGGCTTCCAATTGTCAGCTGGTTARTATGAGGCWTAAAGCCACTAARGTTAACTTTAGAGAAAATGACATGGCTAGCGCTAAAGACGCCGCCCTCCAACGGTTGTATAATGTGGCATTCCAATAGGGCAATGGGTAGTGTCGGATCAGAGGGCAGGAGACCTGACACGGACACAAAAAGTTTATTTCAATATCTTTTGGTTATTTACACATTCATTGTCATTGATATGTTAACCCACTAGAGGGCACTGTCGGGACAGCCTGAAGCACAGAGGGCACAGTAGGGACCCTCTGAAGCCATTGTATGGAACTGATAACACCTAATAACGTCCATTTCATGGACTGAAAACATCAGAATCCCCTGAAACAGCTGCACCGATCRACATGAAATTTGGCAGGAACGTAGATGTGCCCGACTTACACTGCACCAGCCAACAGCTTTATGAYAGACCCCATATTTGAGGAGGGGGCTCCAACTGAAAAGGGGGTGTTTAGACATAAAAATGCTTATAACTCAGAAACTATTCAACATAGGAGCTTCAAAGATTTATTTTTTGTTAGTTTAGCTTTGATGAAGTCTATCCATTGAGCCCACCCAAAACAATAAATCTGTTCTGCTGCATTGATGCTTTGCGTAGGTGTGGGGGTCATATATCGTTATATGGTATCTACTGGTAGTTATAATTAATAAACCTACATGAAATGCTCCAAATGACTGAAGTTAATGGTGTAAAATAAAAATAAGTATTTTAAATCATTCTAAAAAAAATCTATAAATCTGCTATGTACAAACACATTCACACACTTTGACTTAAAGCTCCACTTGTTCCTTCAGAAGCCACATTCTGCCAAACACAGAGTCGTCCAGCAGAACTCACTGACTGGGCAAGAAGGGCAATAATCAGAGAAGCAACCAAGAAGTCCAAGATAACCCAGATTGGATCTGTGCTGCAGAAATGAGAGCATCAGTTTATTGGACCACTAGAAGCTGCAGAGCTGCTTCATCGAGAAGCCAATACTTCAAACAAATGAGGAGGACTGGRTGGATTTTTCTGCATTCAGACACAAGCTGTGACATACTGCGCCTTGTTTCTGAGAGAACAGGCAGAAGAAAAACTAAGTGTTTATTTCTGCAGCTTTTCACGCTCGTTTTTTTTATTTTCAGGTCAGGTTGGGTCGGCGTCAGCCAACTTTCTGACTCATTCTGTCCTCAGGGGACACGCCGATTGATTTTTTTATGACTTGGACCATGGAAATGTTGACCTCCAGTTACAAGTGAAGTGACTTGTGACCTGTCCAGGTGTACCCCGTCTGTAAAACAGGGACTGCTGAAGACAGGCTCCACCTCCCTTTGAACTGGACATGAGGCAGCAGGTGAAGAAAATGAATGTAATCAGATTACACTGAGTTCCCTCATTTTTATAACTACGTTAATTTTACTTTTAGGCTTCCTTCCAGCTGTCTGTTGTGATGTATTCCTGCTTTCAGAGCAGGGTTGCCAGATCAGACTGACAGTTTCCAGCTTAAACACAATGGAAATTTTCCTGTGATGACTTTCTAAAAACCCACTAAATGTGTTCAAAAGAACCCATCCAGGTAAAGTACTGTGGTGTCAGAATGGTTGTGTAGACCCTCCTATTTTTATTGGCACCTCTTTTGACCATCTGGATCGATCTATGGTCTCTCCAGAGCCAACAATATCAAAATATGTTTTGCAGGGTTTTTTCGACTGAAAGATGGTAAAATGTGCTATAAGGAGGAAAAAGCTGCCAGAAGAAGGAGGTTGAGTCATTTTTGATGAGGAAGTGAGGCGTCTGTGGAGCTTTAGACTCTGGATCATGGATGAGGACATTGTCTTTCTTTTAAAGGAAATTAAAAATCCTTCATATGCTTCCGTTTGTTTATATGTTTAGATGTAAATACGTTAGAAAAAACATGAAAATTAGTGGTTATTTGTCACATTCCAGCTGTTTGTGGTTGGGATTATGTTTACAACTGCATTATTGCCAGTCAGACCCCTTCAGGGTGGGATTGTACTCCTCTAGAGCTGTCCGTTGTCACCGATTCTATTCCAGACTTTTATGGACAGAATTTCTCGGTGCAGCCAGGGGAGTGGAGGGAGTCATGTTTGGTGGCCTCAGGATTCCACCTCTTTTATTTTCAGATGATGTGGTTCTGTTGGTGCAGAGGTTTCTGACATTATCAGTCCATTAAATGGACGTTATTAGCGGTTATCAGTCCCATAGAATGGCTTCAGACTGTCCCRAGAGTGTCAATGACATTGAATGTGTAAATAACACTATCCCGACAGTGCCTCCTAGTGGGTTAATATATCAATGACATTGAATGTGTAAATAACAAAAACATTTTAAAGGGATCCACGATAAGTTGTAACATTAGACTTTATTTGATAAACATCGATTTTAACTGTAAAATAAAGACTGTAAAAATACTGAAGGGTGTTCAGTTTTCATAATTTTTAAATTAAAAATTTAAAAATATATTACACAGACGGTGACATTTTATTTGCACACAAAGCATTCTGGGYAAATGATGWCGTGGATAGATCCTCGGTGCGAGGCTGCTAGCGAGCTATATCCACCCTGAAGGTTAATCTTGGACAATATCTGACGATAGACTCTTAAATGAAACCAGAAAAATGAAACCAGAGAGCGTTGACAGAGAGGAGAAGGTAGAAATGACTCAGCCTGGAACTGAAAATATGGATGGAGGACAACAGAGCTGCTTCATGGAAGAAGAACCTCAGCTTAGCCTGTTAGCTTTAGCATTAGCCTCGATGCTATCACCATATATATGCAATAGCTCAGCGCTACACATTTTCCTCTCATCACTGAGCTCCTCCATCCACATGACAGAGAGGGGAACACAAAAATGACTCAGCCTGTAACTGAAAATATGGATGGAGGACCTCAGTTTAGCTTGTTTGKTGTGCTAGCGCTGAGCTAATACATATAAGGCAATATAGCGTCAGTGCTAGCACAAAAGCTAACAGGCTAAGCTGAGGTTCTTCTTCCATGAAGCAGCTCTGTTGTCCTCCATCTATATTTTCAGTTCCAGGCTGAGTCATTTCTACCTTCTCCTCTCTGTCAACGCTCTCTGGTTTCATTTAAGAGTCGATCATCAGATATTGTCAAAGATTAAACTTCAGCGTGGATATAGCTCGCTCACACCGAGGACCTATCCACGTCATCGTTTACCCAGAATGCATTGTGTGTAAATAAAATGGTTCTGTCTGTGTTAAAATATATTTTTAAAAATGTACAAAACTAAACATCCTACAGTATTTTTACAGTCTTTATTTTACAGTTAAAATATATGTTTATCAAATAATGTCTAATGTTACAACTAATCAGGGATCCCTTTAATGAATTTTTTTCTGGGGTGGGGGTGCAGTTTTCTCGATGTTTGCTTGATGCCTGTGCCTGGTCTTGATCCTGGCTCTCYGGTGCTCTGCCCATTGCCCTGCGTTGGGCCTGCAACACTGGTCTACTTTATCGTAGCYCATGTAATTTTCTCTAAAATTAACCTTAGTGGCTTAATGCCTCATACTAACCAGCTGACAGTCTGAAGCCATTCTATGGGACTGATAACAACTAATAACGTCCATTTAATGGATGATAACATCCGAAGCGGGTTGTTGGTGTCATCGTTCTGTGATCCTCAGCTCTCACTGGATTGGTTCACAGCTGGGATGAGGATCAGCCCCTCCAAATCTGAGAGGGATCGTTCTCTCCGGATTGGGGGTGATGTTCTGCCTCAAGTGGAGGAGTAGAAGAATTTTGAGGTCTTGTCCACGTGTGAGGGAAAAGTGGAGTGTGGGATCGGCACATGATYGGTGTAACTTCAGTTTTGTGTCTGTTGTGATTCAGAGGGAGCTGAGCTGTAAGGAGAAGCTCTGTTTACCAGACCGTCTCTGTTCCTATCCTTATCCATGGTCATGAACTTTGGGTAGTGAYTGAAAGAACAAAATGACAGATACAAGTGGTCAAAGAGTTTTCTCTGCAGGTTTTGACTCCCCCTTAGAGATGGGCTGGGAAGTTCAGTTCTCCAGGAGAGACTCAGTAGAGCTGCTGCTCCTCCACATGGAGAGGAGCCAGTTGAGGTGGTTCATCTAGTAAGGGTGTCTCCTGGACGCCTCCCTAGGGAGGTGCTTCAGGCATGTCCAACTGGGAGAAGACCTTGAGGAAGACCCAGGGTCTTCCAAGGGAAACACCTTGGAGTCCTCCCAGAAGAGCTGGAAGAGGTGACCAAGACAAAGAGAGGTCTGGACCTCCCTGATCAGATAATACACAGATTTCTGTTGTAAATAACGTTTACCTTCTCCGAGCGTATAATACAGATTTCTGAAGAGTACGACATCTACTCTACTTTCAAAACCTCATGAGACTGATGTTCTGCTCATTTCAGCTCCCTGGCGGAGCGTGTGGTGGACACAGCAGGAAACTATCACTGAGGAAATACTGGAATCGGTTTCCTTTGAAGCAGCTCAGGTTTGTCCTAAACGTCTCTCACTTTGCAGCAGAAGAAAATGATTCGTTTGTGAACTCTTCTTTGGATTTGTCAGATAAAAAATAAAAATTATATTTTTCTATAAAATTCACAAAAAATCAATACCAGAAACTATGCAGAAAACTTCAGTGTTCTGTCAGTTTAGCCTTTAAATCAGAACAGATGCAGGACTTCTGATCAGGTCAAATTGCCTCATTGATCAGTTTTCAGAGGGTTACTGTCTGTTCTCTCATTGTCTTAAGAAACAAATATTAAATACGATCTGTAGCACCCTGTGAGCTAATGCATCAGACATTGTTTTAATATTGCTTGGATTAATAAAAGCTTTTGACAAAATAAGATAAAAACAGACTTCCTTATTTTCTGAAATACAACCATAATTCAAATAAAGTTGGGATGTTTGGTAAAAGATAAATAAAAACAGAATACAATGATTTACAAATCATTTTTAATATCATCAAAATCATATTTAAATTCAAACAATTTTTTTTTTTGGCAAATATTCACTCATTTTGAATTTGATGCTGCAACACGTTCCATAAAAGCTGGGGTCATGTTTCCCTCTGTGTTCCTTCAGCTTTCTTTTAACAACACTCAGTAGCTGTGTTTCCGTTGCAAATGTGCGCAAAACTTTGTCGATATTCTGTTAATATTGAAAAAACACAGTTTTGCAACTGCAGTGTTTCCATTAAGTAAGAAATGTTATTAAAGTCACGTGTGAATACGTTTGTTCTCATGATAAGTCATTACAAACATGGC
>NW_013952899.1:12996-14472 GCF_001266775.1 Austrofundulus limnaeus
GAAAAAAGTGTTTCCATTGCAGTTTTGCGAAAAATACAAATTCGATACGGCCGAAAAACCACCTCATCCTAGCACAAAAACATTTTGTCGAAAAACGTAATTTTTCTCWAAATTGACRTGTTTCCATTGAGCAAATTTATTTTCGAAATTCTAATTTGCGCATTTTCATGGTCAATGGAAATGCAGCTGGTGAGKGTTTGTGAACAGAGGACACTAATTGTTGCTGTTTTTAGCTGGAATTCCTTCATTCTTGCTTGATGAACAACTTCAGTTGCTCAATAGTCTGAGGTCTCCGTTTTCATATTTTACTATAAAGCCACGCTGTTGGAACACCTGCAGAATGTGTCTTCATTGTCTTGCTGAAATCAGCAGGACGTTCCTGAAAAAGACGTGTCTTGGACGGCAGCATATGTTGCTCTAAAACTTGGATGTAGCTTTCAGCTTTAATGCTGCCTTCACAGATGTCACTGTTGACTATTTACTCACAAAGTTGTGAACCTCGCCCCATCCTTACTTGTGAATGGCTGAGCCTTACAGGGATGCACACTTTATGCCCAATCATGACACTGACCTATTTCCAATGAATCTGCTCACCTGAAATGATCTGAACAGGTGTTTTTGAGCATTCCTCAACTTTCCCAGTCTTTTTTTGCTTCTTTCTCAGCTTTTTTGGAACATGTTGCAGGATCAAATTCAAAATGAGTGACATAAAGAACAATAAAGTTTATTTGTTTGAACATTATGATGACTTTTTTGTCATTGTACAGAGCTCAGTGAAATTACATTTAATTTTGTCTTTGTAGTTTGTTCAGTTGAACATAKGTTGAAAAGGATTTGCATATCATCATATTCTGTTTTTATTTGTTTTACACGATGTCTCAACTTCACTGGTATTGGGATTGGATGATTCCAGTTAGCATATAAAGCTGAAGTGGCCTCAGATCTTGTCCAAAGACATGCTAGAGCTTCAGATCAGGCACCCAAACATCCAACTGGAAGAGGACCACTTCAGTCCTCGGCCCCTGCTCTGCTGAGCCTTTCTGGGCTCATCCAGGAGGCAGAAAGTGTTGGCAGTTCAGCACCGTGTTCTACTCACTGTGATCATTACGAGAAGAGCCAGCATCATTCCCAGCATGAGGTACAAATTATTGGTCAGTCCTCCAGCCCACAGAGGACCCAGGATGGTGGCCAGACCTCCAACTGAGCGTCGGACTCCTTGGCTAAACCCTGGTAGTGAAGAAGAAAATGAAGAGAATCAACCTTGTTTCTCTTGTTTACAAAAAAACAACTAAGTAAATAAAATATATAGAAAATAAATAAGACCATTATGTTATAATCCTGTATCATAAAGTGAAGTAACACAAATTAACAGTAAGAACCTTGGTGTTATTTTTGATCAGGACATGTCTTTTAACCCCCACATTAAAAATGTTACCAGGACTGCCTTCTTCCACCTGCGTGATATCACTAAAATTA
>NW_013952899.1:14877-16923 GCF_001266775.1 Austrofundulus limnaeus
CTACTTTTAAGATTAGACTGAAGACTTTCCTTTTTGATAAATCTTATAATTAGACTTAGGTTTCCTGAATTATTCCTCATTTCTGATGCTGTAGACTTAGACTGCTGGAGCAGTTATTCTCTAGCTTATTTATATTTTGTGCCTTTTTTCAGCTTCTTTTTGCTCATTTCAGTTTTTTCACATTTTTGTGCTAATTTCAGCTTCTTACTGCATAATTCAGCAAATATGCTCTCTCTTTTTTGTGTTAATTTCAGCTGTTTCAGCTACTTTTCATCTGTTTTTAGGCTAATTCATGCTTTTTTAGCTATTTTAAACAAATCACAAGTTTTTTGTACTTCTTGTCTTATTTGTTGTTGATTAGAAAATTCTTACTCTCATTTCCCCATCTGTTGATTTATAGTTTCATTTACTTTTAGCTTCTTTTTGAAAAATTTTAGCTACTTTTTGTAGCATTTTTTAGTTGTTTTAGCTTTTTTTGCTATTTTTCTACTTATTTTTCACTTTTGTTGTAGTACTTTCAGCAAAAGCCAGCCATTCAAATTCAACACACATCAACAGTTTTGCTGCTGAACATTTTCAGCTTCATTTCAGCTGCTTTCAGCTAAATCTCTCAGCCTTCACACTACAGCTTCTCTACAATTTTAATTTGTTGGAAAGAGACTTTAGCATTAAAATCATTACATTTAGGTAAAGATAAAAAGGTACCCTGTGTTTTCTCAGCAGTGACTTTAGAGAAGAGCGACACCTGAGACACGGCGACGAAGGGAAGACCCAGCAGCTGGAGGAAGACCCCGATGATGAAGGCAGACAGCTTCCATTCATATCCACCTGTCACAGACCAAAACCACCTCAGACTGAAGGAATTACTTGTTTTTACTTCAGTCTAATGTTATCAGTTCAATAGATGTGAGGATTTATTTGAATATCTGTTTTGTGAACAGGATTACAGATTATTCCTCAGTTACTTTTCATTCCTGTTGGTTTTTACTTCCCTCCACATCCAGGCTGGCACCAGCACAGATAGCTCTGTCTGAAAATGAGACCCGTGCCAAGCTGGCAGCAGTGGATTTTTGTTCTCTGCCGTCTTGCATCATGCACATGTTTGTGTGAATTCCTGCCCACACTAATGTTTGGATGTTCCCGTTTGAGCTGCACATCTATAATCCCATGATGAAAAGGCAATTTTGCCAATTAAACCAGTTTCTTAGAGGTCCAACCCAAGAAATCACTTCACCTCAGGTGTCTGTCTGTCATAAGTTTGATGCTTTTGCTTGTTGGAGTGTTTCACTGTAACAAACAGGGAACAAATGCAGGCTACGCTTTAACAAACAGCATTTTTCTCTAATTGGATTACTATAATCCCTTATATGTACCCAGGCAGTGCTCGGATCCAGCACCTGCCACTTGTAATCAGAGCGATAAACGTGACGAGCTGCAGCAGACGCAGGCCAACGTGAACACAGAGGATCTGGCCTGCCTGTGTGATCGCCTGCTGGCTCGTCACAGCTCGCATGATATCATTTACGGAGCTTCATCCACGGCGTAACCCAATATGGTTCCTCTGAGCTCTGCACACCAACACGAGTCACGCAGACAGAGGCTGGCTCAGGGACAGAGGCGGYGCAGAGGTCGTGCGTGTGGATCTGGGTGTGTTTGTGTGTCAGTGCAGGCAGGTTGGCACCTCGGGGGTTGCAGAGGAAAGCGAGGCACCAGATACAGGCGGCACAGCAGATGACCAGGCCCACAGCCAGCACCGCGCGGTCCTCCACCTTCCTGCTCAGCCAGCGCACGAAGAAGAAGCCCAGGATGACCTCCACCCCACACAGGCTGTACATCAAACTGTTTCCCAGCTCGCCCAGGCTGAAGTAGCGCTGCGTCAGAGGTGTCACCATGGTCTAGGATCGGTTCGAAACAAACTTTAGTCACAGGTGAAACAAGTGCTAAAAGCAAGACAAAAAATGGCATCATTCAGTTGGGTAGGACTGCAGCAATATGTGACCCATCATATCGAAATGAGGATTAAGTCAAATTTGGTCAAAATGACCT
>NW_013952899.1:17256-22406 GCF_001266775.1 Austrofundulus limnaeus
CAATACACACTACGTATGAAACAATACACACTACGTATTGATTCAATACACACTACGTATGGAACAATACACACTACATATGGAACAATACACACTATGTATGGAACAATACACACTGTGTATGGATTAATACACTCTATGTATTGTTCAATACACACTACGTATGAAACAATACACACTACGTATTGATTCAATACACACTACGTATGGAACAATACACACTACATATGGAATTCAAAACACACTATGTATGGAACAATACAGATTTTTAAAATTTATTTTATCAACTTGTCTTCTGAAGATGCTCTGTGTTGAAGGATCAGTGGATCTGTGTTCGACTACTCCACCTAGGCTGCATTGTCGAGCACAGAGAAACTTGTTTCAGCAACATTTCATTTAAAAACTGTACTTTTAAGGTTAAAATAAATGTTCATAATTAATTTCAATAAATTACAAGTTAATAAAGATAAAATAAGTCTAAAAAAGTGGAACTGCAATGCTTTGGTCTGAATTCCTGGGTATTGTAGCTTCACAAGCCCCTCCTTCATGATTTTTCTGTGTCTCAGATTGACTCATTTTGAGGCTGTCTCTTTAAATACAAACAAGGTGTTTTACCCCCGCCCTCCTTCATGCCCACTCTCAGTGATCATTGTCCCCTCTACTGCATTTTAAGGCTGGGTTTAAAAAATCGATTTAATCGATCTGGATCGATTTTTGTTCAAATTTGGGAAAATTGATTTTTCCCCATGTGTGTTATGTGCGATGAAATTGCGCGTTTCCATGTTGTGTGTTACTCCTGACCTGCCATAGGTTTACATCCAGTAAATCCAGGTCATTGCTAATGTTAGCTCCCTCTGGGGCAAAACAAAAGAAACAAAGGAATCACTAACATTACAGCTGATTCTCAGTAAAACAAAGATAACAGAGACCAAGACATTTGTTTGCAAARATTTGTGCTCAGATGTGGTAGCGGGAAATGAAGCTTCGAGCGGCTCGAACCAAAACTACAGTATGTTAACATCTGACTGAAACTGTTCTCCTCCTTTATAAATGCGTGAAAGATGTCAGTCTAACAAAATTGTTTAGTTTTGTTACCAATGTTATTTATAAAATTAAGAAACATCTTAATGTAATTCACAATGATGGAATGTTGCAGCTGAAATACTTTTTATCTTTCTTCTTGTTAATAAGTTTTATTGAACAGAAGGTAACAGAAACATTACAAATATACAGTTTTCATACTCTCAAAAGAGTGGACAGAAGTAAACACTTATATTATCCCACCTCTTYTCCTGYAASYTTATTCCATCACTTCTTARTGATCAAGAAAATTATTCTTAGTTTCTTAAAAAACTAATGTATCCAACAACGTTTTCTCTCGCATTTCCTTTTTAATTTAAACCTTCGAAACTTGAGACAGTTTTGTTTCAAGATTAAACTCCAATTTACAAGTTTGTCCTTTATGTTTATCGTTTTACCAATGCACCAAGTTAGAATTAGTTTCTATTTACAGACTTAGTTCCTTTGAGAATGTCTTCTATATCAAAGCAAATGTGTTACTGCATGATATCCTTAACTAATTTAAAAATCAATCAAACTGAATCGTGAATCATCGTGAATCGAATCGAATCATTTTGGGAAATCTGAATCGACACCCTGCCCTACTGCATTTGTAGTTGGATAATGGAGAAACAATAATCTAGCAGCGCAAATTTTTTCTTTACAAATAAACTAAAATATTACAATGGACGGCTCGTCCATCTAGCCTTAAATGTTAGACCCAGTGTCTGACCCAGAGAAAGGTGAATGAAGACGACAAACCTGCAGAACTGCAGATTCACAAAATTGGTTAGTCAGAAGTACACGACCTTGTTTAGCAGTTCCAAAGCAAATACTGTGACGTAGTTGTCTAGAAAATGTCATAGAAAATAGCGAAAACTGAACAAACTGAAAGATATGACCCAAACAGAATACAAAGGTATCTATGCAGCACAAGGAAGATAATGTTCTGCCTCCTAGAGCAGGGATGCCCAACCAGTCGCTCGCGGGCGACTCGTCGCCCGCCAGCTGATTCCCAGGTGCCCGCGCAGCGCAACCTTGCTGCGGAGCCTCTAGCGCCGGCTTTGAGTGTCGCATCCAGGAGTGGCTGGTCTTTTTTGAAAGCTCTGGCTCTGCCCTACAAAGTGAAGTTGAATGAAGTCCCTGCGACGTTCCCCTGCGGATCAATAAGCAAAAAACCTCCAAAACATGCACCGTCGGACCTCTCACTGGGGTGTTTTTAGCCCCCCTCCTGGGCTAGGAGAGTCGGATCCCAGCGTCGATGGTTGAGTTTTAAAGCCCCGGTTCTCCCCTACAAGGAGAAAGTTGAGTGGAGTTCCTGCGACATTCCCCCGCGGAGATATAAGCRAAAATCCTACGAAATTACGCACCGTCGAACCTCAGCCGGGGGTGGTTTTAGCCCCCCCTCCTGGGCTAGGAGCGTCGGATCCCGGAGTGGCTGGTCGGGTTTAAAAGATCTGGTTCTGCCCTACAAGCTGATACTTGAATGGAGTTCTGTGACATTGCCCCGCGGAGCTATAAGCAAATTACGCACGACTTAATGCATTTTACACGCATTTTTGGAGGAAATTTCRACATTTGTTTGCTTCTCCTGCGGCCTCTGAGCATCGGATCCAGGAAAGTGAGAATTTTGGAAAGCTACGGTCCTCCTCTACAAACTAGAGGTGGTTGCAAGTTCCTGGGATGTTCCTCCGCGGAGCTATTAACCAACGACCAGCTGAAAAAGGCGCTTTGGCAGGCGATATACCACTCAATTTACTGCGGAGCCTCTAGCGCCGGCTCTGAGCGTCGGATCCGGGTGGGAGATGGCACATTTTAATATTCTGGATCTCCGCTACAACCTGGAGGTGGTTGCAAGTTCCTGGGAYGTTCCCACATGGAGATATAAGCGATCAAATGTCATCAGGCGAGCTCCAGTGGGTGAAACGGCTGATTTCCAGCATGGGGCTGCTTGTGCTGATGCAAGGGAATAAAAGGAAGAGATCCAGTGAGGTGGAACCGTGGTCCTACGTCCAGCACTCACTCTCCTACCTGGATTCAGTCAGAACCCCCTGGCGGGTGATATTTCTGCAAAAATGCATATGCAAATGCCTGATGGCTCGCTTCCAGGCAATAAAAGGAACAGATCTGGTCAGGTGAAACCGGTCCTGGAAGCTCAGCACCGGGTTTTATAGCCGCCTGCAAGAGAATTTTGTATTGTGTTCTTTGATTTTGGAAAAAAGGGGGGGCACTCTTGTGGCAGCCATGTTGACCCTGATAGATTTTTGTTTTGTTTTTCCTCCCCTGTATGGAGAGAAGAGAGGAGAGTTCTTTGAATAAATGGAGACAAGTGCTCCGAAGTTATTTGACTCTGTGGTTCTCACTGGGAATGTTTTCAGCCCTCATAGCTCACACATTACAGGGAGTAATAATTGAAGGAAGTAAAAAAAATGATCCTTTTTGTTCGAGCATCAGTTTTACGTTTCTCTGTCAGGAGTTAAATAAGGATTTTTTTCTTTTCTTTCTTTGTAGGTAAATATATGGTTAAGTAGATAGTTTTGTTTGACAATACTTTAAATTAAATAAAACTAGCAACACATTAAGTTCTGTTTTATTTACTTTAAAGAAGTGAGGAGTAGGGAGACCATATTATGTTTTTTTGACACTGAGACTGGACGAGTAGCTCTTTGCAAACTGCCGACTTCAAAAGTAGCTCTTGKTTTAGAAAAGGTTGGGCACCCCTGTCCTAGAGACTCCAACAAAATGTGTTTAAGGCTAAAAAATTGGATTTTGTATAATGTCTACTTTAAATTACAGTCTCCTTTACACTGAATGACCTCACTATGAAGTAAAGAATCAGAAAGTGGACAGTCTCTGCTGGGTTTTGGTATGGAAAAGTTTACTGTGATCCAGCTCCATTCTAATAAGCGGGTCATGTCGGTGAGAGTAGTGAGGTCCTTATCCAGTGTTAATGGAGCCTCCTGACTTTATCTGAACAAACATCCTCAAGTTGTGGAAATGATTTGATCCTATTTCATTTCAGTTATATTATTGATCTGCATCAAGCTGTGTGGAGACAAGAATAGGTGCAGCACAGTTTCCTCTCAAAAATATTTGATCAATAAAAACAGAAAAACATAATTTTGAGTGCTTTACTTCAAATGTACAGAACACACAAAAAGTAYGGCAATTAGAAGTTTAATTATAAGGTTATTTTAAGACTAAATTATTAGGTTATTCCTTGGAAACATATTTAGCAGTGTTCACCAAAAAGTATCAATAAATATATTTTCTAGTATTTTTCCAGAGGAAACTATGAAAGAAAATCTGACCATTTTGAGTAATTTACTTCAGATGTACAGTCCACACAAAAAATGATCTTAACCCGTTTCTTCGTTTCAGGGTCACTGGTGCCCATATCCAGCAGTCAAAGTGCGAGGGGCMGGAGACACCCTGGACAGGTTRCAAGTCCATCACAGGGACACACATAGAGACTAGAGCTGGTAAAACCGGTTCACTTTATGGAACCGGTTTAATTTGAGTCAATCACTAAAATAACCCGGCAGCTTGGACCCGACTCGTCTCAAGCACACCTGTTTCTGGGCAGATGAACCAAGACGCTCGGACCCAGCCCAACACGAGTCCAAACTGTTTTTCTGGGGAGGTGAACCGAGCCGCTCGGACTCGACAGCAGCTGGTGAGTTAGCGAACAGACACGACTGAAGCATTCKGGTGAYGCTGTTCTTTTWTTTTCTCAGTGTGTTTGMTAGTTTGTGGACRGTAYTATGATGTCTGCCTGAGGACATTTGGGATTTGGGTTAATTCAGACTTCAGATTCGTGGGACCTGATTCAGTGCTAGGACTCGTATCATTAACTCGAGTAGCTCAGAAACCGGCCAGCTCTGAGACAAACAACCATTCACACTCACACCTAGGGACAATTAAAGGGATCCCTGATTAGTTGTAACATTAGACTTTAATGATAAAAAATATATTTTCACTGTAAAGACTGTAAAAATACTGTAGGCTGCTTAGTTTTGTAAATGTTTAAAAATATATTTTAACATGGACGGAGCCATTTTATTTACACACAAAGCATTCTGGGTAAATGA
>NW_013952899.1:22681-25052 GCF_001266775.1 Austrofundulus limnaeus
GTTCCCCTCTCTGTCATGTAGATGGAGGACCTCAGTGATGAGAGGAGAATGTGTAGCGCTGAGCTAATACATATACCGGTATATGGTGACAGTGTCGGGGTCGGTGTATGGGAGGAAGCAGGAGTACYCAGAGAGAACCCATGCATGCACAAAGAGAACATGCAAACTATACACAGCTGGGATTYGGTCCGGCAACCTTCTTGCTGGGAGGCAACAGTTGAAATGTATTTTTCTGRTAGTTTTTCYAAAARAAGAAAATGTTAATTCTGTGGACTGCACAGCTGAAATARACATTTYTAAATGAATAGGTTATMCTTTTTGTAGTGAAACTACTGGGAAATAATTTTTTCTGGGTGATGTATTTGTTTTCTTCTGATAAATTTTCAACCTACTCACTTTAGGTTACTTATTTCAGCCATACAGTCCACAAAATTAACATTTTTAAGGCCCAATAACGTCAATGCCATTTCCCAATAACCCAATAGAATTGGTAAAGTCCCATCTTTTCACCAGCCTTAGATGTGTAAATCTGCAGTGTTAAAAAAGTCTCACTATTCAAATTCCTAGGTTAAGCAGATCCACGTGCTCATGGAAATTAATTTTGTCGCTTAAATATTAATAAGCGCAAATCTTTTTGAGACTAATTTACCTCCATACCTGTGAGCCTATTTTAAAAACTGAATGCTATTTAGCTAAAGGTGGTCCAACCGAACATTCAAGCATCTTTTTTAGACAAGCAGTGTAGAAACCATGCAACTATTGTTGAAGACTCTTCATCTTTAATGTGCATTTGTTGTATAAAGTCTTTGCAGATAAAGTTCAAACTGATACATCCTGGATTCACCCAGCCTTTAAACTGTGAGACATTAAGAGGAAAGGTTTGGATCTCAGTAAAAGCTGCTCTCACCTCTAACGCCGTCTGGTTGAAGAGAGTGATGAACTGAGCTGTGAGAAGAACAACCACCTCTTCCCTCAGGAACTCTGTGCATTCAAAGACATAAAGAGGGAAAATCAGAATATAAAATCAGCAGAAAGCTTCATTTCAGGAGTTGTGATCAGATGAAGAGAGAAGTCGGACTATCTGAAAAACTAACCCTAACAAAGCAGGCTGAAGAAATCCTGAGTGGACGTGTTGCTCTTCTAGTCCTACTTTGTTTTGCTAAAGATAAGTGCAAATTAGTATTCTCCCTCTACATAGCACAAGAGAAAAATAGATTTTAATAAATTCAAAGCTTTTGATACCAGCTTTCCCTGGAACAGAAACTCCCTTCTGGACGTTGTGAGGAGGAAAACGAACTGGCTTGCTGCTAAATTTGTGCATCCATGCCAGATGGCTGGAGGAGAGGTTCTGCTGTAGTTCAATTCTCCCTCTTTAGTGTTTGCATTATTATCATTCCCATGCTTTATATTTATTTCTRCATTATTAGTGGAGAATCAGGCTGCATTGTCCAAAAAAGTAAAATAAAATAAAGAAAAACAAGTTAATGTAGGTTCAATAGCCTCTGAAGGGATTTGATATCGTCCTTCAATAGTTAAAAGTTTTTCTTCATGTYTCAAATGCCAGTGTTAATTTAACACACACAGTGTTAATTTCAACACCAACAAAGTGTCTATATGTGTCCACACTTGYTGGTATTAAAATAACATTTATGAAAGTGTTAAATTTYAACACCCATTTTTTTGTTAATTTAACACCAACCAGTGTTTAATATTCAACAATGTTGGGTGTCACTTTAACATAAAAATAATGTTAGTGTTTCAGTATAGTATAAGTATAGTGTTAAAAGTAACACCAGCCAGTGTGTAATATTCAAAAATATTGGGTGTCACATTAACAYTTCAACAGTGTTAAAATATAGTGGTAAAGTAACACCAGTGTTTTATTTTTAACAAAGGAAATTGTGGTGTTAAAAAGGTTAACAGACACCACAAGGTGTACTTATTACACCATAAATTTGAGTATAAATTTAACACTCAGAGTTTAAATGAAACTTTGTAGTGCTCMATTAACACTACTTAGTTAGYAGAAAGGTATAATGGAGTCACCCTTCTTCACACCAGGAAGTACCTCTCACTCATGGTGTCGATTTATGGCCAATAACACAAACTTAAACTTGAACAAACTAATCAAAACAAACTAACCAGAAGAACTACTTTTTTTTCTCATAAATTTGTTTAATAGTCATAAATATGTAAACACATCATTTCTACAAGATTACCCAGCATCCCTTGCTGAGAAAATGCCAAAGAGGTCCTATAGAACAACTGGAGTGAGTAAAAACCATGTGACCATGTGATCAGCTGGTGAAGCTAACAGCTAACGCTAAACGGGCAAAAGTCTGGATTTCCCATTACTGTACATGTTGACAAC
>NW_013952899.1:25235-31768 GCF_001266775.1 Austrofundulus limnaeus
GTAATAGAAAGTGGAGTGTACTCTGGAAGTGGTTCAGTGAACATGAAACTTACTGAACAGAAATTTAAGAATAAAAAGCATTAATGCTTTTGGCTAGCAGGTTCAAATGTACAAGTCTGTTCATCTTGACCAACTATCCTACCTGATGTTTCCCTGCTTCAACACAGCTGACTGAAATGAATAAGTGGCTGACAGGCTTCGACAGGAGCTAATTTCATTATTTGAATCACGTGTGTTGAATAGAGATTTGACGTTCGCAAATTGTTTGAATGACTTCTTACAAAGATTGATAAGAAGTGAGTTAAGGACAGTGAAGAGGTGTTGGGAGGTTTGTTTGTTTTTTTAACCCTGGCAAAATCTTTATTTTTCTTCCTTAACCACAGAAACAATCAGTGAAAACAGGCAGAGGGGTGGAATACTTTTACAACAAGGACCTGATGATAAGGCTCGARTCAAGCAGTGAACATCACTTATTCTAACTTCTGGGCAGTCCTGAAGGCAGAGGGTGTAAAACAACACTATTGCTAAACAGGAAGTATTGGTCCGCACAATTTTTGGCGAAAGTCAAGTAGCCACATTGTGCAACGATCCAATTGTTCTGTTCTGTCGATTAATCGAGTAAAAACAAGTGTCAGGTTCTTCAGTAATATCTTAAGCTTATTTTATGACAATGACATTTATTTAATATTGTGAAGGTGATCCTGCTGCAATCGAAATAAAATTACCAAACCAGTTGTGTTTGATTCATGTGTTTGAAGCTCGACTTGCTTGTATTTATGTGTGTGAGGTTTGAGGCTGTGGTAATTAAAACCACTCTGTCATTGAATCATTTGTAACCATCACTGAAAATCTAAATACTGTAAACTCATTTTAATTGATAGGAGAACTGAATGTTATCTTTTATGTTAGAAATTAAGTAAGTAAAATAAGTAATATAAAATGATGAGGTTTGCATAATGGGTTTTGTAAAGTTCCCTTGTTATTGTTAATAGTAAAAGTAAATTCAGATTTTCACACTATTATTATGCTGGCACAGTGTTTAAAGTTCYCTTTTTAGACAATAAAACATTTAATCTTGTCCACTTAGCTATAAACAAATACAACAGCAGTAATAAATAAAGGTTATTGACAGGTTTCAAAGTCAAAATTGTAGCAGCAAAAACAAAACAAAAAAAAGTCCACAACTAAACAACTACAAGTACTTTTGAACTTGAAATATTCAGTCCAAGTATTTCATTTAAGTCAATACAGAAGAATATCAACAAATAAATGTTTCAGCTCAAGCTCTCAGTCTGTTGTTGTGTTTTTATCCTTATTTGACACACTTACAGTAAGTGTTGTTTTTATCACACTGGTAACCACTAAGATTAGTCAGTACATATAACATCAGTCAAAATATGCCTGCTTGTACGGGCATCATGACAGATTATCACATATTCAGGTAAATGCATTTAGCAAAAGATACCTGTTGTTAACTCCAGACACATTTGATGAATACAGCAGCTGTTTTCATGCACTGTGTTTCTTTTCTGTTTAGTTTAAAATGTTTTCACACATTTGACAATTTCTGTTGTTTTCTGGGGGCTTYACTTTGGGGCTCTTCGTCTCCCTCCACAGCATTTAACATACACGTGTAGCCTAGCCAATAGCGGGAGTGTAACACAAATAACATATCAGACGGACAAAAGTGTCTTTTTTAATAAAGCTTCGAGGCAGATCATTTGCCTGGATGAGTTTTAGTTATCGAATTACTAGAATTATTCGAGGAATTGTTTCATCTCTATTTCCTGTGTGGAGAACACACGGAGGGTCAGGCTGTGGTGTGCTGACTGAATGTGGCCATGTCTGACTGAAATATTGAATTTGTCAACTTGATACATGTTGAATTCATGGTAATGTGTGATAAAAACACAACTATATAAAAGAATAAGTCCGCTGCAGTACCTCCGACCTTGGCCCTGACCTTTTACCCAGAAATTGAATTTTTGTCGTGTCAGGACCCAGTTTTGGTTCTCATAGGGCAGAGATTCTTAACCCCTGGGCCACGGCCCAATTGTGGGCCGCGAGTGCCACCTTGAGGGCCYCAAAAGAACAACAGTTTTAAACTTTGGGCCACAGAGGGCCGTTGGACCGCATTGATTTTGAATAAGGTGCAATACACTTTCTCACCACTAGTAGCGATAGTGCACCACTCAGATGTTTAACAACTTTTTTAGTACGTAGAAGAAGAACCTTAGAAACCTGCCAAGAATGGAAACCTATTTTAAATTAAAAGTAGAAGGCAAAAATTAAGGTAATCCATCAAAAAATGCCAAAGTTTGTGACTAATATGAAGTGCAGCTTCTGTTTTATGATGNCGCGGGGGCAGCAGCTTCAGAAGGGAGGCCCAGACCTCCCTCTCCCCAGCCACTTCTTCCAGCTCCTCCGGGGGAACTCCAAGGCGTTCCCAGGCCAGCCGAGAGACATAGTCCCTCCAGCGTGTCCTGGGTCTTCCTCTGGGCCTCCTCCTGGTGGGACGTGCCCGGGATACCTCACCAGGGAGGCGTCCAGGAGGCATCCTTACCAGATGCCCGAGCCACCTCAACTGGCTCCTCTTGACGCTAAAGACCGCTAAAGCGCAAATGAAATATTTAGGTCCGCAATTAGCAGATTTGTGCTTTAGCGGACTGGTGCCCACCACTGCTCAGTGCCCTCCCCCACAAAGAAAATGTTTCTGTTTTTCTTTTTAATAAATGTTTACAATTTCATATAATTCTGTGTTTCTCTGTCATTATACGGTACTGAGTGTAAATTAACAAGGCTTTTAAATAATCTGAAGAGTTGGAGCATCAGGTTACAACAAAACAGAAAAAAAAGAAATAGAAAATATTTTGTGTTCTATGTCAGAGTTATCTGAAATGAAAGAAACCACTCAAAGCAATGAGCAGCCATGATGGAGCTGGTAAATGTATCTACAAGCTAATTAAAGCTCCTTTCAGTCAAGTCTGTAACAGTTGAGACAACTTATAAAAATGTTGTCCAACATTCTGAAGATGAAATAAAAAACACCTGGCAGCCCTGTTTTAAATGTGTACAAGTTGAACAAATAAATATTCTATATGAGTAATTTAGTCATAATAAAGTTTTCACAAGTTCTCTCAAACATAATGTGACAGGACCTGAAAGAGGCTTCAAAACTCACTGTTTTTTTTTTTACCTCTGAGTTCATGAAGGAAAACATTTCCTCACATTTCCCTGCAGCAGTAATGCTGGAAGCAACACACCAATTTCATCAGGTCAAATTAACTGAGACTCATTTCATCACACATCACAGCAGGTGTGTGAGCGACTCTTTCTTTCTTTTTGTTTTCTGTAGATCATAGAAGAGAAACAACACCCCGATCATGTTTTACTGCAGTGAGACCACTCAGAGACCACCCAGAGGCTGGTTCTGGTTCTTGTGCTGTTTCACAGAGTTGGTGCTGCTGAGCAGACTTTCAGCTTTACATTTTGGCTGCTATCCTTGTGACAGAAGCTACCCTAAAGAACACAAGACCCTGCATGCAGTCAGTGCAGTGTATTCAGTGTTGGTGACGAGAGTTCAGATCAGGTTTAGTGATCCAGTCCAGTGATTTCTACTATTTAACATTTGTTGGTATCAAGTTTCTTTCTTTTCCACTCTCCATCAGATCTGACTATCATTTTAACTAAACTAAAAAAAAAAAGTAATCAGACAACAACCACAGTATACAGTGAATATAAGTACAATGCATACTTATACACATGCAGTAATACCTACAGAGCAAAATGTATTTAGTTAAAGGCCTTCAATAATAATGCTGAGTTATAGGAATACACATTGCAGAGAGAGAAGTAATTAGAAAGTTAGAAAGACTGAAATAGCGATTAGGAGTATATTAAATATACACCAACAAAACACAGGACCACACACCCAACATGTCCGCTCACCTGAAAAATAAATGGATAAATACATAGAGGGCATATATAAAAATACACGCACACCCATACATATATAAAGATATACATACATACAGTACTGTACATGCCTACATTCATAAATATTGTCCGTATATACACATAGACATATATACACACTCAGTGACCWGTCAGAACCCCCCGGATCAGAACACCTGTTTGTGAGCAGTTGTGAACATGCATGTATATGCAAGATTTCTCCAATGNGGGGGGGGGTGTCAGCTGCGGACATGAAAGCACCTGCTGAGGAAAGGAGAGCGGAAAGAGTTCAAATCTTATTTCTTTGCCTGTTTGATGTTATTTATTGTTTTTTTTAATCATCCTAATGGCTCTGACATGTTAAAATAAATTTGAAAATGAGGTTTTGAAAAAATCCTTAAGACTTGAAAAAATCTGTGAGATTGCTCTATATGTCCGTTTACCTGCAAAATGACGTAAAATCCTTATAAGTTGACATGTATGCAGAATACGTCTTTCAACACTGCATGGTGTTAAATAACAACACTGTTAAGTGTTATATAAGACTTTACAGTGGGCGGAGCTTATTTAACACTGTCCAGTGTTGAGACAACACTGAGGAAATCAACGCTGTAAATTAACACCAACACTGGGTGTCAGTTTACTCAGAAAGTGTTAAAATAACACTAGAGGGTGTTAAATCAACACCCAAAAGTTTAACACTGAAACTTTAACACTCCTGTTCTTCCTGTGTACATGCTGAGGTAGTTTGTGTTTTCATTTTTAACGTGAGTTTATTTTCTGTGTGTATATTTGAATCCTTCATATAAAATAGAACTGCAATGTTTTGGTCTGAATGCCTCCTTATTGTAACTCAACAAGCCCCGCCCCTTTTCTGAGGTGTGTCTCAGATCAACTCGTTTTGAGGCTGTCTCTTTAAATCCAAACATGGTGCTTCATGCCCCACCCACCTCCAGCTTCCAGACTGATGCTGAAGATTCTGCTGAATCACTTTGATTAAAGTTGTTTGTTTGTTTTACTCACAAGGCCAACAAATGCTCCCAAACTAAAATACTGTTGTATTTGGAAAGTTATCAGATTTACTTTTTTGTTTTGTTCTGTCACAGCCGGAGACTACAACCAAAGTAAAAACAGAATTTTATGTAACTTATATATTTCCATGTGTATTTGGAGACTTTCGTTCTAGGTTCAAACCAGGTCTATAAAGGGCAGGTGAGGTGCAACCCCATCCAAAAAGAACCATTCATAAATAATTCAAATTACTTGTCATTTATTTACATTTCTTGCCAATATAGTGGCATTTTTTAACCAGTTCTGTGGGTTTTTGATTGGCTGCAGTAGGAGAGTGGTTAAACATGTGGTTTTGCAGTTTGGCATGGCCTCTGTTGAAGTTTTAAATGATTGGATCTGATTTTACCCAATCGCTAACGTTTGGTTGTGACTTATGTGGAGCACCAGCTCAACTAGGAAAGGAAACTAAGCCAAGAAGCTAACCTGAGATTGCTGTAAACAACCATCCACAGAGCTGAACCATATGGCTGTATATGAGAGCTGCAGGCTTTGTGAGACATATTTAATTTAATATGGGAACCTTGTCAACACAGACTGAATGACTTCATTCACTTCATCCACTGCCACTGCTAAACTACAGACAGACTGAAACAGCAAAAAATCAACATCATTGTTCAAGACTCCTTCTGTTCACCGATTGGCCCGGTAGAAATTCTACTGGAGAAATCCAAGTCGATGGAGAAAAAACAGACGGTGCAGAGAAGTGGGATTAGAATTCAGTGGAATTGTGTAAGAATGGCCAGGCTATGGAATGACTTGTTTGTAAAAATTACAGAGCTCAGTACAACTGGACAATTGTTGAACTCCAAATGTTTTCTGTTCTGGTTCACATAATCAGTTACATTACCAGCACAATAACAATCTGAGCTACATGTTTCAGTGATTCCTTAACACTCATATTGTCAAAGTTTTCAAATATTCACTTTACAAGAGCAGATTTACTGAAGTTATTGTATAATTTTTGGCCTTTGTGCCTCCTCAGGATTCTCAGTGCCAGTGGTGGGCAGTGCTAATTCTAAAATTAGTTCTGCAATTTCTAAAGCGCTTATGAAAATATTTAGGTCCGCAATTTCTAATCCACTGATGCAACAGAAATGTTAGTGGAAGCTAATTTTAGTCCACAGGTTCAATTTGATACTTTCTGACTGGCTACATGTACATTATATGTACAATGTTGCCCACTAGTGGTGTATGAACCCTTGTACAGCTCGTTTTGCAACCACCGATTGCGGGGATCAGATTTCCTCAATCAGAACTTTGGCTCATGGTCTAAACATTAAAAACTTGTTGAGGCTTGAAGTACGACTGATTCTTTAAAAAGTTGTTGAGGATTGCGGCTGCTTCTTTGTCTTTTTATTTTGTTTGTTGTAGATTTTTCATTAATGAGACATCAATAAAGTAATTTTAAAACTGTTTATTGGAAAACTGAAGTGATGCATTCTGGGTACATCTGTGACGGGAAACGAAAAATACTGTAGATGTGTCCAGCGTGTGAGATTCTCCTCAGA
>NW_013952899.1:32920-43252 GCF_001266775.1 Austrofundulus limnaeus
CATTAGCACCTCTAGTAATATATTTACTGAGAAAAATGTTGACGTGTTCAATACTTATTTTACCCGCTGTATATGACTCTTCGATGCACCTAAAAAGGCAGTCAAGTCGCCAAAAACTCCTGGAGAGAGAGAGATAGCACAGTCATGGAGGAAAAGTGTTCAGATGCTTCAGATGGTGGCCTTTTAATAGTAGAGATCATATTTCTCCAGTTTTAGCTTCTCTCCACTGGCTCCCTGTCAAATTCAGAATATAATTTAAAATATTACTCCTAACATACAAAGCTCTTAACAACCAAGCTCCATCAAAAATAAACATCTTATTGTTCCATACTTTCCTAACAGAGCACTTCACTCTCTGATTGCAGGTTTACTTGTGGTTCCTGGAGTTTCTAAAAGTAGAATGGGAGGCAGAGCTTTCAGTTATCAAGCTCCTCTCTTGTGGAACCAACTTCCAGTTTCTGTCCATGAGGCTGACACTCTGTCTACTTTTAAGATTAGACTGAAGACTTTCCTTTTTGATAAATCCTATAGTTAGACTTAGGTTTCCTGACTTATTCCTTAGTTCTGCTGCTATAAACTTAGAATGCTGGAGCACAAACTGACAACATCTTTTTTTAAAGTCTTATATAGATCTCTGTATGCAGTGGTGGGCACAGTTCCTTAAAGCACTACAACACTAATAGGGGAAGTAATTTACTGATTAGTGCTTTAGGGATTTTGCAATTTTTTTATTCATTGGTGGATTAGCACTTGCTAAATTTATGTGATAAATTTTGAAGCACTAACTGAGGTCTTTAAATGTTACTGATCAACATTATTGTTAAAGCTGAAAGCTGTCAGACATTGTTCATATGTGTGTCACTTATCCACCAGGTGACATACTGACAATATTCTGCACACAGTAAAYATTGTCTCATTTTGATTTTGAAGAATTTTCTATAGGTCAACTGGGTTATATTAGTGCTTTAGAATTAGCTTTTGCTAATTTTTTCAGTGTATTACTGCTTTAGAATTAGAGGACCTAAATATTTGAGTTAGTGCTTTAGGGTTAGTGCAATACATCTTTAGATTAGTGCTGCCCACCACTGTCTGTATGCAGAGCCGGCTCATGGCATAGGCGAACTGGGTGGTCGCCTAGAGCGCCATCTGCTGGAGGCATTGCCAAACTGCAGAAGAAAAAAAGAAATTATTTGTTATCCCTTGTTGTAACTCTGCTCAGTGCCCCATTCAATTAGCTNGTGTGTGTGTGTGTGTGTGTGTGTGTGTGTGTGTGTGTGTGTGTGTGTGTGTGTGTGCCACTGCTAGAAAATCAATAGACCAGATCCAAACACATCGGCTGTGACACCTTTCCCTACATGAGTCCCACAAACCGTCAGGAGACCAGCTGACATCCAGTCAGACCTGCAGGCTCACCTCTGCTGACGCTGAAGTTCTTGAACGGGTTCTGGTTTCCGTGGACGGGCTCCGTCTTAGTTGAGGTAGAAATCCCCGGTTCTTCAGAGTCAACGGCTCTGTAGGTGTGCACCTGCTCTTCATCAGACCCCATCAGCGGTGCCTCTTCTTCATCRTTCTCTAGTTTCATTTCCATCATCACGGCGTCCTCTGAGCCTASAGGCAGCGTGTCCCAAAACGCAGCCAAGACCACAAACTGAAGCAGCACCCACAGCAGGCACATAAAGATCTGAGGGCGAGAGGAAAAACTGAATCCAAACCGTGCTTTCCACTACATAGAACCCTTAGAAAGATGTCTGTAATTATCGGAGCAATCAAGAGAGACGCTCCGTGTCAAAAATGGAAGCAGACGTGTTGAATTTCATCTACGCTGCTACAGGTGTTTCATTAAAGCATCATGGGATAAAAACAGACAGGTACAGGTTATTACAGGCCTAAACCTGCTGACTTTTTTTATTCCTCTTGTTCTGGGAACAAAGCGCGGGGATGGTGGGATACATGTGAGTGTAGAATATAGAGCGACAATTTCTGAAGCGTGCTTTTGTATTCGTAAGCCTTTCAGAGAAGCTCAGATTACTGATTGTCTGGATGCAGTTACCCCAGGAGACGTATACTTGTTCACAACAAAGGGCCCCAGTTTGAAATCACACAGCCGCAGGAACAAGTTGAACGCCGGCCCTGGAGAGACAAGAGGAAGAGCTTTAAAGATGAGATAAATGGAGGATGTGTGAAGGCAGTAGCCTCACACCTTAGTGATTTTATTGAATGTCTTCTGCTCCTCGCAGATCAAACTGCACATCAAAGAAAACAGCTTGGAAATCCTCCACAGTCTGATGTTTCACAGAGGCAAGGTGCAGAGAGGTGAGAGCGACACCTCTCCTTTGTGGCGAACGTAAAAGGCAGAAACTGACCGACAAGGAGGCCAGCTTGCCGACAGGCCATGACGGCTGCGAAGATACCGGCTCGCTCCTCTGGCAGAGTGCTTCTCGTTAGGAAACCAAAGATGGACGAGCCTGCTCCTGCACCGATGCCTGAAAGGAAAACACCATCCATCTAACGCGCCGAAACGTCAACATTCTCAGAATTATCAGCATCTCTGAACAGGAAGGGCAACAAATATGAGAACATTGGTTCTTAGCACTGACAAGTTTTATTGAAGAGACTGAAAATCAGTGACAATTGTATTCATTTTGTGGCTCAAGTTGAAGTTTCAACTTGCCCTGTTTTTATTTTTCAACCGATACACCACAGACTATTCAAGAATAAGCTTAGCTTTTAGTCTTACTTGACCTGCCAGACTGTTATGGACACTGTTACTCCTCTCAAAACAAAACAGTCTAAACCTAAATCTTAAGAGGTTTTGCCTAMCCTAGACCGTTTGCATTAGAACTCAACAGCAGTAATCTGTCTTCTGGTGTGATCTTTGATCATTTTAAACAGGCAGTGGTGCAACTTCTTATTAAAACCTGGACTGAATCCTAAAAATGTAGCTAATTTTAGTCCAATGCCTAAAGTTTCTTTTATCACCAAAGCCCTGGAGAAGATGAAGCACCRTCAGTTTATTCTCTTTCTTGAGGAGCATAAGCACTCTTGAGGTTTTAAAACTCTCCTCAGCACCAAATCAGCTCTTTTATGTTTTAATGAAATCCTTTTAGCTGCTGAATCTAATGACTGTTGTCCTTGTGCTTATAGATCTAATGACTGCTTTTGACACATTGAACCGTCACATTCTGCTGTCTCGTCTGGAGCAGTGGATGAGAACCTGGGAATACTTTGAAAGGTTCAAGTCCTACTTAACTGAATGTTCTGTGTTAGTCTTGGTGGTTCAGTATCCTCCTCTTCTCCTCTTTTTTGTGGAGTCCCACAGGGCTCGGTTTTAGGCCCTATCTTCTCCCCACACGGTTCCATATTAAAAACATGGTATTTAATTCTATTGTTATGCAGATGACTGTCAGATTTACATTCCTCTGAAAAAGTCAGATTCATACTCAATAAATCGGTTTCATTGGGATCTCAAGGACGTAAAGGTCTGGATGGTACTCAAGTTTTTTAATTTAATTAATCCAAAMCTGAACTGATTGTTTTTGGAGACACGGCTAGGTCCTCCCTAGTAGCTCTACTGTAGATTCTTCGGCCCAGTACAGCAAACTGATGGTGAGGAATTTGGGGGCTGAAGTGGATTTTGATCTTAAGTTATAGACAGCCAGAGCGGTGAGTTMTTAAAGAAGTTTTTTATCATCTAAGGCAACTCACCAAAACAGACGAAGAAGAGACCTTCAAGAGACAGAGGGGCAGCTCRTTCCAAGATTTAGGACCTGCTGCAGTAAAAGCTCGAACCTGAGTTTGAGTCTAACTTTAGGGCCCCTCAGGACCATCAGGAGCAGCTGATTTGGGAGAGTGGGATGGTTGTAGGGATGCAGCAGTTCAGCCATGGAGTAGGGTCCCTGCAAAGCTGCATTTTGTACTTTCTGTGGCCAATGGAGGACCCACTAACTCCACATATTAAATGTTCTACAATGGTAGGAAAGTTATGGATTACTGTCTCAAAGTGTTTTTTTTTTCTTTTGGAGTGATGAATATGATAATGTGGTTTTAGTGTGGCTTTATTACCTTTGAAGCCCAATTTTATTACATTACATTATTACATATTGCGATGATATTACATAATGTGACTTTACAGAACTACTTGTAGTTTATGATTGCTTACTATTGTTTTACCAGCCAAGTTATTGTTCAATAGTTAATTCAGTAATCACACTTTATTTTTACTGTTTTAAGTGATTTTGATGCATTTAAATGACTTCAACAACTTTGTGCTATTTTAWATAACAGCATGTTAGCGTCATTCAGAAAGTAAATGCTGTGAATTTGTCTTTTTTTTTTGCATTTATTCTGTTTTTAAATGGGGACCTATTATGCAAAATTCACTTTTTAAAGTTTTTTTTACTCAACTTTGGGTATGTACTTCTTTAAAAAACAGTCCTAGGACCAAAAAAATGCACCCAGGGGTATAATTCCATCATTTTGTGATGTCACAAGCTGTACAGCAACCCACTAGAACCGGCGTTCAGCCCCTTACCTAGCAACCCCCGGGTGAAGCTCCACCTCCTCGGTATAAAAAGCCGTCACAGTTGTTGTTGAGCAATAGCTCATTTCACAACAGGCCTCCAATAGGGCAATGGGTAGAGTGTTGGACCAGAGAGTGGGAGACCAGGGTTCTAGACTGGCATGGACACAATTTAATTGTTTATTTTCGTTCGTTATGAACACGTTTTCTCATGTACCTCTATTTTTTAGCTTAATAAAACCTTGTTAAAGCCTATTTGTTCAAGTTTCTGAGGTATTTTGACCGCTGCTGCTCCCTGCTCTGGTAACAGCATGCAGTGAGCGCAGAGCAGAGGAGGGGGAGGAAAAAAGAAAGAAGCTGCGACCGACTCTGCCTCTGGGTCTCATATGGTTGTACAACGGAGCTTCTGCTATTATTAGCCATGCTAACGTAAACRCTGGCTTTGGAGGGCGGAGTCAATGTCAACAGATTTTTGGAGGGCGTTACCAACAGAGCTCATTAACATAAACAGCTCTTCTGAACAGAAGTCAGGGCAGGCAGAACTAGAAAATGGGAAATTTTATTATCTGAGAATTATTTTTGCATTAAATTGAATGAACATGGTCTGGATAGCCCACAGACATAACATAAAAATTTCTAGGACCCATAATTGGTCTCCTTTAAATATTTAACTTTATTAACAAAAATTGTTCTCATAAAAATTCATCAAGATCTCTTTAGACCCTKTCATACTTTCATTTGGAAATTTGCTTCGTCTCTAGCTTTACTCTTATCTACTTTTAGCTACTGTTCTGCCACTTTTAGCTTGTTTTTTTTTTTTTTKTTTKTTWTTTTGGACTTTTTGTTTCTTTTAGCTTGTTGCCAGCTTTTTTTTACATTAGACATGAAGTAGCCCTTTGATATTTTAAACTAGTATTTTAACAATTATATCTTCTACACGTACCTTTTGCTATGTTTAGCTTTAAGTTAGCCTTATGATACATTTAGCTTTAATATTTGATATTTTWACATAAAAATAAAAATAATAGTCTTTTGTTCAATTAAATCCTCTAATTTAAAGATCCATCGTGTTTATTCTAAATGGGAAGAATGTGTTTGATATTTATCTTAAACTGTGGGAAACTGTGTTGCATCTGTGTGAATGGGTGTTCTGAACTGTAATTTTATTGTGCTCTGTACAATGACAATAAAGGTCTATCTTATCTTAAACTAAAAGTTTAATAAACATGAATGAGAAAAGTGAAATTTTAGCCCAGTTCTTAAACAGTGGAGGGCTGTTTTAAGAGTCTGGCTACATAAATGACAGAAATCAACACATGAAATAAAGACAGAAATACAAACGTGTGTGTGTGTGTGGGTGAGTGTTTCACCTGCAACAAGCCGACTGGATAATAACAGCCACTTTGAATATCCAATAAAATACATGAAATTACCTGAGGACAAGGAAGAAAAGAAATAGAATAACGCTGGTGTGACAAATGTTCAAAATGAAGAAATGTTTGTTCTTTCATATTAGCTTCAAATGCCAACACACATCATACTTTGTGATCAAACAGAATGCCATAAAYCAGTGTTTTAATGATAAGAAAAATGATGTATTGTGATGATAAATGTTGGTTAGCCAAGGCCACAGTGTCCCAGAGAACCAACGTGAACTGTGTCCAATACACTGCCTTAAAAATAACTCAGACCTCTTGGCACAAAGTCGAGCTCGTCCTCMGAGCAGGTTAGACCATCAGGACTGTCCCTTGTCTCCGATCCTGTCGTGGAGAGRAGGGTGTCTRGTTTTGGGAACTTTAGGGTCTTAACTCTGTTTTATCCRGATTGTGTGGTTCTGTTGGTGTTTTCGGACCAAGACTTTCAGTGTCCACTGTGGACATTCAGAGCTGAGTGTGAAGCAGCTGGGATGGTCAGCTGCTCTAAAGCAGAKGTTCTCTAACTGGGGTCCCAGGACCCCCAGGGGTCCGTGAGAGGTATCTTGGGGGTCCTCAAAAAATTTCACTACATTGTTAATTTGGGTTTTATTTTTAAAAATGCATGGTGACAAATGAACTGATAAAACAAACATAATAAACTTAATAAAAATATAGATTCCAATGGCATTTAGGGTTGAAATGACAATAAATTACAAGGGAGTCCCTGGAATTTTTTCACCCTTGTAAGGGGTTCTCAGACCCAAATGACTTGAGAACCCCTGCTCTGAAGGGCTCGGCATGATCTATTTGCAGCCAACTATTTAACATGGTGGGAGGTTTGTACATGTCACAGCATGGGTTTCTTCACACGGTTTCTTCTTCTTCTCCACTCCATTATCTGTGCTCTGGTATAACTTTGGCTACAAATCTTTGCCTCAGGTGGTGGAGTCCAATATCTGGTTGTCTTGTTTCCGAGTGATGGTAAGACAGAGCAGGAAATGGATTGACAGATTGGGGCCTCAGTCCGTCAAGGCGAAGACAGATTTCAGTCAACAGCTCTGTAGTTACTGGTCCATCTACTTTACCATCTCCTATATGATCATGAGGTTTGGATCATAACTAATGACCAGGGGTCAGATTTATAAAAGATTGCGTGGAAACCATACTAAAAGTGAACGTATGGTCAAAAAGCAAAAATGGCGAACGCCAAAAAAAAAATTCAGATTTATAAATCCGCGCGTACACGTTTCTGCGCACCTTTCCTTTATAGATCACAGCCGCACCTCAGAGTTTGTGCACAAGGTCCCGCCTCAGGTTCTACCCTCTACACGCCCACACTCAACCATAAACAGTCAATGYAAAGTACCTCATGAATGTTAAGATGTATTTAAATCAGTCAGCTGATCAGTGTAAAAAAAAGTGATTGGTTCAGACACGCTCCGTCGTGCGTCTGGAGGATGACAGGTGCTGACTGCAGCTGCTCACGTGAACAGAATGTCTGTAATTGACAGATTTTCCCTCATTTTGCAGGTTTACAGACGTTTAGAGTAATCTAATGATTTATTTCAAAAACTCAGCTTCAAATTAATTTTATCTCAGAGCCTGCAGGAYGATGAAAACAATAAATAAAATAAAATAAGTCAGATAAAGTTAAGTTCACCGCTCTTCTCCCCTGTCCTCCCCCTCCTGCCTGCTGTTATCTGCAGCTGACCCCCCCATCCCCACCCCGCATGCGCGAGAAATACGGACATTAAAAAGTGAATCTTTTATAACACATCCACACTGGCGAGGGCGCGTGCACCCAAAGCGTGACTAACTGAGCTTTTTGCTGTCGTGCTGTTGAAATGTCTCTTGTCGGGGAGCGGTCTGTGGGTCAGGGTCATGAGGAGGAAGGAGATGAATGGATGTGTGAACTTTTATTTAAGATTTAAGTTTTTTATTTCAAAGGTCCTCATGACTCAGCAGCAGAAGCAAAAATAAAACTATTAAAAAAGCTGATGATAAAGTTGAATAAAAATCTAAGTCTTATTATGAAGGTAAATATCAATATCGGTAAATCACTGACAGTGATCATTACACAGTGTGGCTTCAATTCTTCATTTMACCATCTGTGTTGCAGTTTCCCGTCTCTAAAATGAGCGTACGCATGGGTCAGAGCTGGCGTGAGGCACCGCACATTTTCAATTCAAGTTTGGATTTTATGAATCACAACCTTGGCATGAAAAGTGGCGTACACAAGTTTCTGGGCTCGTTTTGTGCGTACGCAAGTTTCTGGGCTTGTTTTGTGCGTACACAAGTTTCTGGGCTCGTTTTGTGCGTACTCAAGTTTTATAAATCCGACCCCAGATCCTGCATTCAAGCAACTAAAATGAGCTTCCTGTAAGGTGGCTGGACTCAGCCATAGAAATAGGGTGAACTCCATCATCTGAGGGGGGGCTCAGAGGAGATCTGCTGCTCCTCTGCATCAAGCTGAGGTTCTTCTTCCATGAAGCAGCTCTGTTGTCCTCCATCCATATTTTCAGTTCCAGGCTGAGTCATTTCTRCCTTCTCCTCTCTGTCAACGCTCTCTGGTTTCATTTAAAAGAGTCGATCATCAGATATTGTCCAAGATTAACCTTCAGGGTGGATATAGCTCGCTAGCAGCCTCGCACCGAGGACCTATCCACGTCATCGTTTACCCAGAATGCTTTGCGTGTAAATAAAATTGCTCCGTCCATGTTACATATTTAAACCTTTACAAAACTAAACAGCCTACAGTATTTTTACAGAYTATATTTTGCAGTAAAAATATATTTTAATCAAATAAAGTCTAATGTTGCAAGTAATTGTGGATCCCTTTAAACATGTGCCACTGGGAAGAGACCCTATAGGACAGTCCCAAATTTTGAAACAAAACTAAACACATGTAACATGTAACATGCAAAACAATATCGTTGAAAGAACTTCATTTGTGTGATTTGTCGGTCTGTTTTAACTACTGACCAGCAATCTCGAAGAGGTTAGAGAAAAGTATGATGGATTTCGTAGTTTTGCTTCGATCAGACCACAACCCGAACAGTGGACCTGTGAGCAGCCCGCTCAGGCTGAAGGCAGACAGACCCAAACCCAGAAAGTAAGGCGGAGCCTCCAAAATTTGCAGGTACCTCCAGATTGTCGGCAGTATGACGGCTGAAACACAAAGAAACTATCAGAGGGTGGTTACGTTGCAACAAATAGAACTACACRTCTGAAAAGATGATGTCATGAACTTACCGTACTCTATGCCGCTCAGCATAAAAATTAATCCAATGGTGAGAAAAGTTAGATTCCTCTTTTGGTTGTTATCCATTGTGCTGATTCCCTTKCTGCCTTTTATCTTCAGATCCCTCTCTGTACATGTTGTGCAGAAATGTTCAGAGACATTAACAGCTAATAAGATCCACCATGCGACCACTTACAGCTGCTGGCTCAGATAATTAAAGAAATAAGTCACACGACTGGACACATTCACTGTGCAACTTTACAAAAAAACAGACAACAAGAACGATGCTTTCCCAGAGCAGAGGCCCAAAACTCAAAATAGAATATATCCAACCGACGCTGGAAACAATACCATCTACTAAAGCGATTGCAGCTCCATTAGGCATTTATGTTAAAGATGAAATTCTGTTTGAGTGGTGTCAGAAGCGAGGTGGCATGCTGCGAGCCTCGTGGTCAAGGCAAGGTCTCAGGTTGCCAGGTGAAGCCAAGTAGCCCAAGAGTTATACATTTTTAATCATGTTTTCTTCTGTTACATCAAAAGCAMCGGATTCTAGTGCAAGCCTGTAAGGAAATGTAGAAAACCCTTCTGTTTTCTGGGGTTACACAAATGAATAACTGTGGATTTTAAAGAACTTGTGTTAATTTGTGTTGATAAGCCTGAGTGGTCTGTTGACTGACCTTTGTATTTGTTCAAATAATTGTTATGGGCAGGTTACAACATAAAAATGTTTGTCATAATCATGTCTTGTGATTATTTAACAGGGGTTTTACTTTTAAACTGTAAGTGTATTTAATTTAGTTATGTTAGTTTTGACAGTTTAGTTATGATGTAAATACAATAAAAATTAAACCAAGATTTAGAATAATTATCATTTTGATCCATACATTGGTAATATCTGACTGGGCCTCGTGACACTTTATGTCCAACAAACTGGGCCCCGAGATCAAAAAGGTTAAGAACCCCTGGATTAGAAGACCTCAAAGTCCTGGATGGACACAGAGGCTTCAGAAGGTCCAGCATGTATTTGGGGGTCTGACCATGAAGTGCTCTGAAAGTTAAAACCAAAATTTTAAAATGACTCCTCAAATGCACAGGGAGCCAGTGCAGAGAGGCTAAACCAGGTGTAATGTGGGCTCTCCTGTGGGTCTTTGTTAATA
>NW_013952899.1:44410-46079 GCF_001266775.1 Austrofundulus limnaeus
ATAGATAGATAGATAGATAGATAGATAGATCAGTGCTCTCTTTTCACATTACTCTCATTGGTCAGTCATTATATCTGCGACCAACTTAAAATCACTGAGAATCTGTAACAGCTTCAACTTCATATTTTATTTTTACACCAGCTGTCACCTCAAAAATTTGAATTTCCTGAAAAAGTTTTAAATTATTTTTTTCAGTCAGTTCAGAAAGTGTAATTTAGAAATGTGATCCGAGTCGTTTGAACAGCTCCTTTCAATGAATGATAAGTTTATTTCTTAATTTGTAATATCTTTATTGTTTTCTCCTTAACCACAGAGACAATCACCCCTCCTTCACGTTTTAACAGAAAACAGGGCAGAGTACCGCAGCTCCGGGGTAAAGGGGGAGGCAGGTTCTGCTTGACAAAACACATGGTTCTTCTAACGTGACATAATTCTCTACGTGMTGACGTCACTCGTTCAAAATCAAACGGCTCTATTGAACAGTTCAAAGGAACATGTCGTCAAGATACGGATCCCTTCAAAGAGCCATTCATATCACAGTTAAACTCATTTAGTACATCAATTCAGTACAGATGCAGTGAAAAATGTCAAGCTTTTATTTCTTTTAATTTTGRTGATTATGGCTATYCTGGTWAAAAAAAAAAYAGCCCCTTGTTYTACTCTTTGCTTCATACAGAYAGTCTGAACTCTCTGCTATTCAGAAATGATTTCTTGCTGGAGGTGTGGACTGTTAAAGTTTAAAATKATTSGATCAGATTTATCCAATCTCTAATGTTTGTCTGTGACGTATGCAGTGCACCAGCTCAACTGTGAAGGAAGCTAAGCTAAGAAGCTAACCAGAAATAGCGTGTGCTGTAAACAACCATCCCCTACTGACAGAGCCGGCTCATGGCATAGGAGAACTTGGCGGTYGCCTAGAGGTATCAGTTTTAACAGGTGAGAGCAAATTGGTTTTGTTTTTCCTCCTTGATGCACAATTAAAATAAAATCATTCCTCACAAACACATCAGGTACAAAAATGACCGATTTTCTTTTTTTCATGGTGAGAACGTCTGGAGTCAACAAATGTCTCCAACAGCTGATTAACTTTAACAAACACAGAAATGCAATTTTGATGAAATACTGATCACTTTAAAAGCTTACAGGAATGTCTGGATCACAGGAGGAATATTATAAAGGCATAATGAATAAACAACGAAACAATGTGATGTCATAAAAAGAGTTGTTGAAAGATTAAAAATTAGTCAAAACGTCCAAATCTGGGATACAATTAACTCCAAGTTCCTATTCAGTCTAACAAAGTTTTTAAATTTAATATTTCACACTACAGTTGTCTAAAAAAAGAGGACATTTACAAATTTAACATTATTTTTATGCAGCAGCTTTCCACTTTAATTAAATTCTGTGACAAGAACCATAACGCAAACTGGAAAAAAACCCTGAGATGATGCAAGCAGACATCCCAGTCCAAACACCTGCCAGCAGCATTAAATTAGTGAAGACTCAACGTCAGTTTAAATATGAAACACCAGACATTTGAGGCTGTTTATCTTAGGAGTTGGCAAGGAAGAGGTTAAGAAAAAGGTTGAAGAAAGGTGTTAGCTTTTCTACACTTTATCTTAAATAATGCGGGTTTAACCAGAAGGGCGAAGCGTTCTGTGCTCAGCTT
>NW_013952899.1:47870-50610 GCF_001266775.1 Austrofundulus limnaeus
CGCCCCATCTCGTCAGTAACTGACGTGACGGGGGTACCCGGCGCGTCAAAATCGGACGTAGAGGGAACCTTGGAAAAGCGTCAATATGTGACGACATGGGAGTGAGAATGGGTTGGATAGTCAGTACCTTTAACTTTATAAGCTCCTGAGACACTTTGTCCCCTCAGAGAAAGTCTGTCCCCTCATCTGAGACTCTGTCCTCAGCTTCCTGTCCTCCATGTTCAGTGTGGTACACACCATGACACCAAACAGCCCTGTGACCACCTGTCAGCCTTTAAACAGACAGACTGACTGGTTACAGACTGAAGACACCTCAGATGCTGATCAGAGGACACCTGAGTTCAACGTGTCTCTGTGGACAGATGAGTTTAATCTTTTCTAGGAGAACYATCATTTTGTTGAAGACAGTTTGTTTTTCAAATAATTCTGTTGAACCAAAATTCAAACACATCTGATTTTCAGTAGTTGGTTTTTRGTATTTTTTTCTTAGTACGCAGTGATTCTGTTGATTCCAAGTTCTTACAGGGACTGTATGGATTTTTCTTTATTCAGTAAAATGGTCCATAAATTTAACGTATATGTTGGAGATAACTTGGCTACTATTGCACCAAACTTTATCTTAATATTTCCAAACTCTACCCATCCAGTAATTATTTTCTTAGACAAGTGATCTCACAGAGACACAAGCTAAAATTTAATTTCCCACCTTACGTTTTCTTGCAAGCAGCCTGGACTCTCCTGTATTCAGTCCTGGACCAGTTTGTTCAGATGTTTGTCTCTGCCTGGTTTCCTCATTTTCATGCTGTTGTGCTGCTCTCAGCCTTGGGTTTGTTTTTGTTCAACCCAACTGCCACCGGGTTAATACCTCCATCTGTTTTATATCATCCATGAATAATAAAAGAGATTCCAATTGTGTGAATAACACATCTAAATGTGCACTCACATCCATGTGTTCACACGGTGAGCGACGTTTGAGGCTCAGCGGGCCAGGAGGAAAATGAAAAGTCACAGAACTCATATGTTTGGGTAAGTGTCTTCTATTGGTGTAAATGTGAGTTAAAATGGTAGATTTCTTTTTACAGCACATTGTAATGTGCCTATTTCTGTACCGAAAAGTTATCAGTAGGGGTTTCATAAAGAAAAGCTCAGCCTTTTCACAACAATCGGCTCCAGCTGAGAGTCACAGGCCAACTGAGAGRCCATTAGCCTGCTACCTGCCTTACCTGCGGTGGTTTCTATAGAAACACACGAGAGGGAGGAAGATGTTGCACTCACCTTTGAGCTTTTGGTAAACAACAGGAAGTTCCCCGGTGGATAAACGGCAGTCTGGAGCATCACACTCGAGCTTGTTACAGGGATGAGGTGATGATTTGGCTGCAGAACAGGGCTCGTTAGCTGGATATACATTCTGGGAAGTGGCTGGGATAGGACTGGGCATGATCCCGAGCACCGGTTCTCCCCGGAGGTCGTTTAGCATCCCCATTACCATCAACCTGCATGGGGCTCGCAGGCGACAGACACGGTAAGAGCAGACAATGGACTGGGCCTGCCAGCAACATCAAGACTTCAGAAAACACTGCTGGGAGTTCATTACAACAGAAAACACTTTAAATGTGAACAGAGCTTCACACTACAGAAACACTGACAGTGGAGGTGGAGGAAACACAAATCTAAAGTTTACATTGTTTAGACTTGATTGTTATACTTTGAGCACTGCAAACACTAAAAATAAATTCATCTTTAGTTTATGTCAACAATATTTATGTGATAAATACTTGTTTTRTCAAAAGATGGTAAAAAATAATCAATTTCTTTGATGTTATATTAAATCAGTAAGACAACACTTGATTGAATTGATGCTCTCAATGTATGTGTTAATCATAATAATAAAGAATTTAATTTGTAACACACTTTTCATTAACAAACTTGGTTTCAACTCAATAAATTATCATTAAATTTAGATAAGACAAATTATATATCTTACAAATTATTTATCTTTGGTAACAGAAAGAAAACTGTTTATGTTCCAKTTAGAGTCGATGGTATTGAGATCTGTAGAGTCAGTGAGGTGACGTTTTTGGGTGTTGTCATAGATGAAAAGCTGACATGGTGACCTCATATAARTCATTTAAGAACAAAAATCCATTGCAGTGTTATTCAAAGTAAAGGATTTATTTAATGATAAAGCTCTGTTTATATTATATAACGCAATAATTGTTCCACTCTTGATCTACTGTATTGATGTTCAGGAAAAAGCGTGTAAAAAAATTACAAATCCTATATTTATTTTACAGAAAAGAGCTGTAAGAATTATCGCCACAAAGCAATAATATCACCCATCAAATACATTGTTCCATCAGTTAAAGTTATTGAAATTCTACAATTACACTTTATTAAAAGAAAGAGTTGTCTCAAGGGGATAGAAATGTTTGTAAGACCTAAATTTAGAACGAACAGAGTACTTCAGTCCAGGTAATTAAATTATGGAATAATCTGGAAGATGACATTAAAAATGCCTGATCAAAATGCATGTTTAAGAGAATGATAAAGGTTAATTTGCGGGAGAAATATGCACATGTATGAATTGTTGTTCAAGGATTTAAACTTTTATCATTTTTTCTTTTTCTTTTCTTTTTTTGTAAACTGTAGATAATTTTTGATTTAAATTTTTTTGAGAAAAAGGGGCAGATAGAAGAATTTTTCTTCTTCTGCTGCCTTTCATTTAAATGGTGATTTGTAT
>NW_013952899.1:52010-53619 GCF_001266775.1 Austrofundulus limnaeus
ACCTAAAATTAACCATTTTTAGAAAATGTAGGAAATTCACGTCAACATGTTCCAAAGCCTAAAATTACCTAATATTCACCATGGACATCCTACCCCTGATCCCATTACCTAAACTTAACCATTAATCCTGATCCCTCATGTTAACCTCAGACCCCCGACCCAAAGACCCCTGGTGGCGCAACCCGGAAAAGCCGCGGGTGGCAAGGACTGACGCGAGGGGGTCACCTGATGCGTCAAAATAAGACGCAGAGGGAACTTTGGAAAAGCGTCAATATGTGACGAGTCGGGAGTGAGAATGTGTAGCTGCATCAGCAAAAGTGAGAAACAGGTGAAGTTTAGAGATATTTCAAAGATGGAAGAAACAGGTTTTAAATAAGTAAGATTAGAGTCCATTCTCATTCCAGGATTTGTAATAGAGGTGGAGAGGGAAATGCCTTGTCCAGAGAATGAAATAGTCGTTATAGTTGATGTTTGAATCTGGTGAGGGGTGTGGATCAGATCAGATCCTTAGTTTCAGAGCAGTTTAACTGAAGAAAGTTCTGACTCTTCCATGCTCCTCCAGGCAGGTAGTGAGGGCAGTGAGTGAAGATGGAGATGACAATAAATGATAAATGGACTGTACTTGTATAGTTGGTTTCTACCCAACCAGGACAGTCAAAGCTCTTCACACTACAATGTGTGTCCTCATTTACACAGCACTCTACTAGATCTCTACAAAGCTGATATGTACAATCATCAGTGGAGATTAATCAGTGCCAATCACGTTCATACACTGATGGGATACACATCAGAGACATTAGGACACAACAACTGAGACAGCTGGAACGGGGGATCGAACCAGTGACCTTCCGTTTCCAGGACACCTCCCCTAACCACTCTGCCACAGCCATCCATCAATAGTGATGATGATGCTCCGGTCCTGATGTAAAGCTGTGTATCATCAGCATAACAGTGAAAAAAACCTAAAGGCAGCATGTAAAGGAAAAACAGCAGGGGCCCAAGAACTGACCCTTGAGGGACACCACAGGTGGCAGACAGTCTGAGACTTGGCATTACCTAATAACATATTCCAGCCTATTGCAGAGAAAAGATTTAACACTAGAACTACCCGAGAGGGGCCAAGTGAGAATCTTCCTCTAAGTACCAGAGAGGGGCCAAGTGGCTCCTCCTTGAGAGGGTGTGAAAAGGCGCTTTTGTTCTGTAAATAAGGCCATTACTGACCCACCACAATAGGGGGGCGCAAAGGTGAACTGTGCTGTGGTAGGGACAAATACAGGAAATCTTTCCTGCCTCATGCCATCTCACTCTACAATAAAAGTTAAATCATTGTTCTTCACTAATCAGGTTGTTGTTGATTGTCTTGTCTCTATTCTCTATGCTGCAACAGCAAAGTAATTTCCCTGCTTATATAATATAAAGATTATTTATATTAAATTTAGCTTTGTTTTATTTTAGCAAAAAAGCACAATGAATTATTTTTAATATTTTAAATGGAGAATTAGAAATTTTACAGACAGGTACCAGAAGTATTTATGTCTGGGCTGGGTTGGCAGAAGAAACAAAAACTGGTTCGGTGAGTTTGGCTCTCCCTCCCCTGCTGGTCCCTCAG
>NW_013952899.1:55612-61141 GCF_001266775.1 Austrofundulus limnaeus
GTGTGTGTGTGTGTGTGTGTGTGTGTGTGTATGAGAGACACAGAGAGCTCTTCCACACTGCTGTGACCCAGGACCAGGAGTGGAGCCACAGAGGAGATGGGCCTGGAGGTCAGGGAGCTCGAGCCCAGATGGTGTCCAGTGTTGGAGAAGACCGAGCCGTCCTGCTGGGCTTCACCATGATGGCCTTCTCTGTGCTCATGTTCTTTGTGGTTGGGATCACTACGGTCAAGCCTTACATCAACAGGTTCTCACATACTCAAACTAACGAGGACGTTAGGAAACTAGAGACACTGCATTTACTGACGAAACACTGAGAGTTGTTAAACTAAAAGAAACAAAACACAAACTAAACCTTAAAAAAGTAAAATGTTTACTCAAAACCAAATGTAGAAAAATGCTGGCTGAAGGTAGAACAACACAAGTTGAAAGCTAAATAGAAAAAAATGGTAAAATGTTGGTTAAAAGCGAAGAGTAGCAGAAAAAAATAATATAGAATAGAACAGCAACAGAAAAAATGTTTCTGAAGGATTTAACTGATATCAGTGCATTTCTAAGGAGAAACAACTTGTAACTAAAGGTAAATATTTAAAAATGAATAAATGTTACAAAAACAACAAACAGAAAACCCATCCAAGAGGTCACAAAAGGCCCACAACAACATCCAAAGAACTGCAGGCCTTATTTGCCTCAGTTAAGGTCAGTGTTCCTGACTCCATCGTGATCGTGGGAAAGAGATGAAGGGCAAAAATGGCCTGAAGGCAGAAGTTCTAAAACAAAAAGCACTGCTAAGCAAAGAGAACACAAAGGCTCGTCTCAGTTTTGCCAGAAAGCATTTAATGATCCTCAAGACTTTTGGGGAAATTGTCAGTGGACTGACGAGACAAAATTTGAACTTTTTGGAAATGTCCCAAAATGTTGCATAGAATTAACAGCATTTCAGAAAAGGAACATCAAATCAACAGTAAAGCATTGGTGATAGTGTGATGGTCTGGGTTTGTTTTGCTGCTTCAGGACCTGGAAGACTTGCTGTGAGAATGGAGCCATGAATTTCTACCACAAAACCCTGAAGGAGAGTATTTGGCCATCTGTTTGTGACCTCAAACTGAAGATCACTTTGGTTCTGCAGCAGTACGATGATCCAAAACACACCAGCAGGTCCACTTCTGAATGAATTAAGAGAAACAAAATGAAAACTTTGGAGTGGCCTGGTTAAAGCACTGACCTGAATCTGATTGAGTATGAACCTAAAAAGGCAGTTCTTGCTCAGAAACCCTGCAAAGTGTCTGAATTCAAACAGTTATGAAAAAACGAGTGGGCTAAAATTCCTTCACATTGCTGTAAAAGACCCTAAAATTTGGTTAGCTGGTCTCTAAATAAAATTTTTTTGGAACATAGTTTTTGCTTCCATGGGAGGACATGTCAAATGTGGGACCTCTGTTCTACTCTGTTCTGGATATATATTTGGATTCCGATCACTGGATTCTACAGATTGGCTTGGTGATTTCCTGGTGTTCTGCAAAACAGTGTCGGTGGCTTCATTTCCTGGCTGTCTGACCATTATGAAGGATTGCTGTTCTTTCAGCACTCGGACTTTTGCCTTGAGCGAGCTGGACTTGGTCTGCAAGCGGTTCGGCTGAGGGTTGTGGGTCGGCTGTGGTTCCTGGACTTTGCTGGCCTGATGGAATTGATCTTGGAGAAAGCTGATAGCTTAGCTCAGCAGGATTTGTCCACATTATTTGTCTGATTGGATTCACCACCTTGGGTCGTACCAGCAGACATGAAGGCAGATGGAAAATTGTTATTGTCTGCCTGGATCTTCTGTTCCCAAAACTACTGATTACAGATTTGGCTCTGCCCTACATGGCCTTGAGCTGTGGACTAAATTCTTCCTGGATGATTACGTCGACAGAGGGTCTGCCCCCCCCCCACCCCCACAATGATAATAAAGGTTTAATCTAATCTAATCTAATATAATATAATCTAAAATTGCACTAAACTGAAACTAAATTATGGCCACACTTTTAGGTCTTCGTCTCAGAACAAAACTCAATCTTGTCTCAAACTCTGAAGTCTTTTGTTAAGACCAATCATGACTACAACAGCAGTAATGTTCTTTTACTTTAACTAAGGCTGTGTCCAAATTTAGGGGCTGTGTCCTCCAAAGGCTGAATTTAGTGATGTGCAGATTGATAGTGAAATATCGATACTACCGATACCAGAACTTTATGCTCTAGAATCGATACTAAAATCAAAATATGGATACTTTGATTCTTCAGTTATTTTACATAATGTATATCATTAACAGGAAAATAGTAGAAGATAGCTAAGCTGTTCAAATCTTGTTTAAATCATATGTGGTTGGAGGCAACTACTTTTTTTCTCACTTTTGTTCACGATTCAAATATTATTATATTTATTTAGAACAAGAATTTTAAATTGTGCTAAACAAATATAGGGTTAGGGTTAGGGTTAGGAAGACTTTTAGATTAATAAATATAGTACTATGTCATGTTTTATTTATAAAGCGGTTATTTGAAAAACGCTACTTTTTAAGATTTACCAGCCATGTTATGTGTGTTATCACAAAGTATCAGTATCGGGTCAGTATTGCCGATACCAGGCAAATTTTACTCGGTATCAGTATCGCAAAAAAATTGGCAGTTTCGAACATCACTAGCTGAATTTGTCGGCCACTTATGTAACAGCGCCGCAAATTCGAAGACTCCTCTGATGCGGCCAACAAACACGTCCTCCTTTTTCCCCGCTTTAAAGGATGGGTCTGATGGATCCTTCTCAGCCCATCAGATCTCAATTGCGCATTGCGAATCGACCGGAGATATGTTTCCTGCTCATAATGGTGGACAAAATGAGAAAAAGGAGAACAGTTTTAAATAAAATCTAGCATATAAAAATTAAAAGTTTTAAGAGGTTGGTTTTTTAATGCTTTTGTTATTTGTTCACACATTTTTATTATTATTCATGTCAAAAATTAAACAAGCTGGTATAGAGAAATAAACATTGAAAAGTATTGATAGTTTGCTAATTTTGATCTATTTTTGCTTCTGTTTAGTGTTGTCATGGTTGCTAGGGGACAGGACTTATGCCAGGGTAATGGCGGGAATAAAGCAGAAGACTAGACCTCTCAAATTTACAGCCACTTTTTCCGGTCTTCACGGTCGACCAAGGTCCTGGCCTTCCTGGACCATACAGACCAGATTCTTCAAAGGACTCAGCCTCTGAATTTGGCCACAACCTAAGAGTAAAACTGCTGGATGTATTCAAATACATCAAATAAAGTTTTAAATTTTTTTTAATGCTCCCACTCACGCAAGGATGAGAATACTGAAAAAGAGAAACTATAACTTTACAGGCGGTAATTTTACCAAGAGTTTTACTGATGCACCACATTTGGCATAAATCATCTTAAAAGTTGGGGGAAAAAAGATCTAATATAGTATGTATTTTTTATTTTTAATCAGGGACTCTGACTCATCTTTGTATGTTCTTTAAACACTGATTGTGACAGCGTACTGGTAACTTATTATGAAAGCACTGTGTAAAATAGAAAACATATAATTTACTAGTAGACTAATACATCCGTTTATTGTATACCGATCATAAAAGTTGCCAGTCAGTGACTGCTTGGAAAGTCATAATTTAGCAGCAGTGAGGTGATTTTACATTTTCCCCACACTGCCTCAGTATTGAGCCTTTCTAAAGGTCAGTGAAATGGAACTGTGGTCAATTTATCCCAAGCTGCTCCTGTCTGCAGGGGTCACCACAGTGGGTGAACTCACACATTGTTTTTTATTTTAACCGGATGCCCTTTTTGACACAACCTGGACTTGAACCCACAGCCTCAGGATGGCAGAACCACAGTGCAGACCATGAAGCTGCCACAAAATTTAAAAATGTCCTCTCGACCGATAATATAATGCACATCTATTTGTATTAACCCCACAATTAAAACTATTGCTTTGCTTTAAGGCAGCAGAAAAATGTAAAATGTCAATCTACATGATTGTTGCATCTAGATCAATTCATCAAAGACACTTACAGGATTACAATATGTATCTTCTCTGGCCTGAAAAAGTCTCAGGATCTCTCAGGTGGAGATGGAAGTTTGAAAGAGGTGTTCTATTGGTTTGGTCTTGACTCATTGTTGCCTCTTTCAAAGTCTTGGTCTTGGCTTGGTCTCAGCTCTGGACTTGGTTGTTTTCATGACCATGACAATAATTATCACAATCTGTACATGAGGCCAGATGACCAGTCCTGCTTCTAAATGCTAACAACCAAAGATATGTTTGAGTCCACATGTCACTGCCACCACCTTCATCAACCACCATCACCAACCATCACCTTTAATGACCATCACTAACCACCACCCCTAACCACCATCACTAACAACCACCACCATCAACCATCACCATCAACCATCATCACTAACCATCACCTTTAATGACCATCACTAACCACTACCATCAACCATCACCATCAACCATCATCACTAACCACCATCACCTTTAATGACCATCACCACTAACCACCACCACTAATCACTAACAACCACCATCAACCATCAACCATCATCACCAACCACCATCCCCAACGACCATCACCAACCAACAACACTAACCACCACCATCAACCATCATCAACCACCATCACCAACCACCATCCATCAACCACCATCACTAACCACTATCCATCAACCACCATCACTATCCACCATCACCAATGACCATCCATCAACCACCATCATCAATCACCAATTACCACTATCACTAACCACCACCATCACTAACCACCATCACCAGCTACCACTATCACTAACCGCCAGCACTAACCACCACTATCAACCACCACCTTCAATCACTACCATCAAGCACCTTCATCAACCACCACCACTAACCACCATCATCATCCACTATGGACCAGAGTTCACTGGAATCTAAAACCATGGTTGAAGACCTCATGGAGTCCTTGCAAAGACCATCTACATTCTGGTTGATGTTTTCACATCATAGTGTGGTTGTCATCCAATGTGAAGGGGGTCTTAAAGGGAGAAAAACAGTTATGTCAACTTAAACTGTTGAGGTCAAAAATTACAAATATCACTGAGGTATAATTATTGGTGCAACAAAGTACGGCTGAACTAGATCCTGGTTGCATCTCAAAGTGATTCAAGAACCAGCCTCCAAACTGATGTGAAAATAAATCAATCCTGTTGAAGGTTGCAGTAAAGGCTGTTTTTTTTTCTGAGCCACAGAAACATTATAGGTCAGATGCAACACAAAGAGGGATGTTTTTTGGGTAACAGCCACTCTGCTTTCATTGCAGAAAGTAATAACAAACAAGCTCAGAAAGCTGGTAGTTACTGCTGTGTCTTGATCCAAAACCAGTTTGTTCACAGGAGAACTTGTAAGAATCTTTGGGATATATATATACAGTGGTTTGCAAAAGTATTCATACCCCTTGAACTTTTCCATATTTTGTCACATTACAACCACAAACATAAATATATTTCAC
>NW_013952899.1:62561-75652 GCF_001266775.1 Austrofundulus limnaeus
ATATATATATTACAGCTGCCTGACAGATATTTGCTTTCATTTTTCCCTAACTGACCATCTTTTATTGTCACAAGCAATATCACATCCCACACCACTTGTCAATCATTTGGGGGATGGCACCTGGCACTCCACCCCTAAGATGAGCAACAAAACAAGTCATGCACACAAAAGGGTAGCGCCTCCTCATGATGTTCTTTCATGATGATGATCCTTGCTCTGTGCAGGGGTCTATGCCTGCAAGACCCAGGGGCACCTGTTCTCCTGTGAATGGGTGTTCTGAACTTTAATTTCATTGTGCTTTGTACAATGACAATAAAGGTTTATAAAGGTTAAAGATTAAAAACAGTTTACAGTTTGTTTTTTAATGGCTCCATGGCTTTCTGGTGGCAAACACTCAGAATCCATTGAGACCAAAACTGAGTCAACATGTCTTTAAACGTGATTATTAATATTGTCTAATGAAGTAACTGTGATTTTGACTCCAGCAGTCCCAGCCTGGTGAGAAGCTCCCCTCTGGTCAGGCTTCTCAAAACCTCTATTCCTACAGTTGCTGGGACCAGGAAGCCCACTGTGTGCTGCGTCAGACCCACATCCTAGAGGACTGGGTGGACTGCAGAGGAGTGAGCACGGTGCCCTGCCTTAAAGTGACAGTCAACATGAGCGGGTCCACTCAGGGGTCCTTTCTTCACTATGATGAGGAGTCTGTCCTTCTGGCTAAAGAAGTAGGAACTTATAGCACTTTCATTATTTACCCTTTAACACTTGGTAATATTCTTGGTGGTCCTGGAGATCTAGATCTAAAATTGAAAAACTCCAGGTAATGTACTGCTGGGTCAGCCTGTTTAGTATACCTATTACTTTTTGCTAATGTGTTTTCTTATGGTCTTTGGACATGGACAGTGAGAAAAGAACCTCCTAAGTGTACAAAACCAGCTTATTTCTGCTCTTTTGTTATTAGGATAACAAAGAGTTTTAGTATGTGATTAATCTTGTACAATCAAAGAACTATTTTCAGCAGTTTTCTTAGCTTCTGCCAGCTAAACAAGCCGATAAAACATTTTACTTAAGTTTTTTCTTTTCCAGTGTTTTTACATCCCAAAATGCCAAATGGACAAGGATGACCTTCAAGACGAAGTGCAGGAAATAAAAAGAAGACTGGACCGTCACCTGGGGAGCAACAGCTCGTGCTTCATTGACCACAAGAACCACCCCAACCACGTCATTTGGCACAAGAAGTACACCTTGAGAAGGGCACTATTTGGACTGCTGTGGCCCTGTCTGATGCTGGGTGGTGGAGCTCTTCTGGTGGGTCTTGTGAAGATGACTCAGGGCTTGGCTCGTTTGTCCTCTGAGGTGTGCATTGAGTCAGCAGGGGGACGGCTAACTGCGAGATACACTCAGGGCAAACTGTATAAACTCCTGCGGAGATCAAGTATGCAATCCCCTTGAAGCTTTAATATGCCAAAAACAATGAAGTGGCATACACTCACTGATAAAAACAATTAAGTATGCAGAAGTAATGAACCAGTTTGGACATAATTTGGTACTAGCAACGAGTGTGTAAATGATTTGATGTGCAAAGAGCTGGCACATTTACTATGGATGGACAGCTGAGGGCGTAGTGGGTGGAGTGAAGCAATGGTTTATCGGGCAATTCCTGGACTATCTGGTAGTTAGATCTAAGACAACAAAACAAACAAGTGTAGCCAAGTGGTAAACTTTAGTATTTTTCACTTAGATGCAAACATACCCCTGAAAGAGTTTCAAGTGTATTAAAGTACTGTTTGTTCTTTTGTTTTTGTAACAAATATTGTATGCAAAGAATATTATTTGTACTATGTGTTGTTCTATTTACACTTTTGCACATTTATAGTCCTCAAAGAAATCTAATCAGATGTTTGGTGTACTTATAAGGTTTAGTCACAAGGAGGCAGTGCTATGCCAGTTATAACCAGGTTTTTCTAAGATTTTGCCCAAATGCATCTTGTTACTTCCTGTTTTGTTATTATCGTGTGGTCACAGCATAAATAATGCATGACCATGAGATAATTATGCTGTGGTCTCGAAATAATTTTTGCAGTCATTTCTATGCAGAGGTTGTTGATTGTTTACATGAATAAGTTCAAATTAATTTTATTTTATTTTTATATGACTGACATAATTCAGTAGCATTATATGTTGCAGCTTTAGGACACAGGTGACAGTTGGAGTGATATTTGTTTGAAATGCTTTGTTTAATTTTTTGAAGCTCAACACTCAAAGCAGGGTCCTCTTTCAAACGGTGCTTTGGCTGTGAAGGAGTCCGATTTTTTATGCAACATAACTCTCTTTCCCGACACACAACTAGTGAACTGTCATTTCATAAATAGCTTGTTATGAAAGATGGAGCAATTATATTAACTTACACCAAATAATAAGTGTGGGTAGGCTACCTTTAAAAAGTTAAAAACAAAAACAATGTGTTCAAAGCCTGACTCTAATAATGTCTGTATTGACCACAAACAGAATGTAATGCCTGTCAAAATTATCTCATAGCTATGCGTTATTTATCCCTTGACCATGAGATAATTTTTTTATTAAATGTTTCCTGACGGGCACCGTACCTATATTTTGTGTGGCCAACTAGGTTTTTTGGTGTTCAGCACAAAGCTCAGCTAATCTGTGATGTACAGCATAATGTGAAATCTAGGAAACTTTGTGGAATACAGAGCCCCCTCTTTTTGTATTTTGTTTTGTTCTTTCCTTTTGTCTATTATTAAAGGAGACATATCATGCTAAATGCACTTTTTTTCATTTATAAACTATTTTTGTGCAATTATAGTGTCTAGGAGTGTAGAAAACTTTAATTTATTTTGTCCAGTTATTGCAAAGATACATTTATATTTTTTATGGGTCAAATTTTTCAGTTTGTTCAAAATCTGCTGTTGCTTATTACGTTTCATTGTTTGTTTCGTCACACTTTTTTCTTCGGAACTACCATTTATGGTAATGTTTTTCCGGCCAACTGGATTTCATAGTCCGCCATTTTTTTCCTCGCTGTGTGATTTTGTAGTTTATAGCGTCATGCCGAATATGCAAGTTCAGATGTCAAAATGTTCGGTTCTGGGGTGTGTAAACCCACATTATTATCTACATGGACTACCAGGGTCAGAGCTTCTTCAAAGTGCCTGGTTAAGTTTTATTTTTCAAGGAAATGGACCCACAACAGGGTGGAAAGTGCTTGCGTACAACACAGGATGAATGTTACAAAAACAAGGGTGAGTTATGAACTGTAAATGTGTTTTAACTGTCTAATTTAGCGGTTTCCACCCTCTGTGTCGGAATATGAGGGGAGAAAGAACAGCTGTGTTTAAGTTTCTTTATCGAACGGGTGCTCAGCACCATGTTTTACTTTCACTTTCGCCCCGCACTGTAATCAGCGTGTCCGTAGCACCATGTTTTACTTTCACTTTCGCCCCGCACTGTAATCAGCGTGTCCGTGATGTGTTTCTTTTTAAAAATGCTGGAGCGTTTCAAACGGTGATCTAAAGTTAACGTCACAGCTGTTTTAAATGCATTTTTTTTGCCTGGTGTTAAAAACGGGAGCAGCAGAATGAGGCAGAGAAGCTGAGAAGAAATTAATCTTATTAATATACAAATGAAAACAGAATATTTAGCACTAGATAAAATAAGTAATGAATTTATTTTTTTTTTAAAAAGGACTGAAAGAAGAAATCCTGTGTGGCAGCATTTTATACAGCCTCTTCAGACAAGGCTTAGTTAATAAATGTTTTTTAGTTTGTTTTGTTTTAAATTAAGACTTGTGTAACATTTGTTATCATTCTTATTTTTATCATGTTAATGGAGGGAGGAAGAAAAAGTAGTATCGGCTTCAAGAATCGGCCAAAAAATATCGGCTGCAGTGTTGTTTTAGTCACTCTGTATTTATGTTTTTTTCGTTACTCAAAATACTGTGTTAGATGAGTTTTAATGGTGCAACTTCAAACTAACATGTAATATTCCTTTATGCTATTTTAACCAGACTGTATCTGGCTGCAATGCATTTCAATGAAAATGCACATCTGCAGGCAACTACCTCATCTGGAGAGCCCATGTAGATTATTCTTTCCCAAGTTCAAGAAGGGAGAAGGCACAGCAAAGCCTATCAGAACTCCTGAATTCCTAAGTAAGTCTTACCACATTAGTCACTTTTAGTATGCCAACTTGATTTCAATGAATCAAAATCATCCATACTTTAATTATATCTCCCTTATTCAAAGTCATGTCACAAGGGCATGTGATGTGTGAAAGTGTTGAATGAGAAACTTTTCCTCACAATGTTAAACAAAAATTACAAAAATAAGTGACACTTTACTGTTTCTACTATGCAAAGACTRTGTACATTTTAATGTTGTTGATGTTTTCCAGACTGCGCTGTGGATTCATCTCCAGTTGTCCTAGACAAGGCCAGCATCTCCACACCACCTCCCTCCCGATGCACGTGTCTTCACTACACGTCCTAATGCACGCGTCTTCACTACACGTCCTGATGCCACATTTTCACACCACCATCTGCACCACATCTGAACTCAGTCCACACCCAGTGGGAGGACCCTTCACAACAGGATCACACATACTTCCACAGATCTCACAGAAAGGACGTGCAGGACAAGATGACTCAGTGTGATGAGGTTGCATATTTGTGACCCATCATATCAAAATGAGGATTAAGTCGAATTTGGTCAAAATGACCTAATTACATTTTTAGATTCTTGGCTTTAAAAGCTACATTTTGATACCTGGATTTCTGATTTCATAATTAAATCCATATATACAGTATGACTTAATTTGTCTTGTTGGCTACAATAATACATAAATATTTGGTCTGAATCCTAATTTGATGTCATTTTAATGAGGATTTTTTGATGTCCTTTTAAAGAGGAAACCTCAAATTTTATTTGAATATTGAGATTTCCCAGCCAAAAAGAAACAACACTTTGCTAGCTCACAGGGAAAATCTTAAAAATTTAAGGCATTTTTCCTCAAAATCAGATTTTTTGTTGCTACTGTTCAAAATAGTGCTTCAAAATTTTGTTTTATGATTATATTTCAGACAGTTCATTCAACTGATACATTGATAAGGCTTTTACATTGATAAGGCTTTTATTCATTATATTTTGACAAAATGCATTTTTTTAACATTTTAGTCAAAACTCTATATTTGCCTATTTCTCCATATACCACTTTTGGACTTAATCCTCGTTTCGATGTGATGGGTCACATTTCATTCTACAAAAAAAAAATCAGGATTTTTTACTGTGTTCTGTGTACTTTTAAACTTCAATTTTTGTCATAAAAACATTTCACTGTAAGTTGAACTTTGTGTACGTGATAAATTTATTTGATTTGATTGCTCCCATTTTTATCTTCTGTTGCTAACATATTTTATGAATGCAATGCATTCCACATAGAGAAAAAGCTATTGAACATATATAATTTTGCATTTTAGGTAAAAATGATTTTTATCAAAACCATAAATGTAATTTGACACTTTTTATTGTTTACCAAGGAGTAATAAAGTACATAAATTCTTACATTCAATGTTGTCAGTACATCATCATGTCACCTTCCAATTAGTGTTTTCTGGAGAAGGAAAAGTGGCTGAATTTGTGCTTCGCTAACACCATCTCTGAAGTCTTAGTGTGAAAGCTGATGAGGTGTGTTTGGGAGTACTTCTGTCATTAAAGCCCTGGAGTTAGAGTTGAAATGATGCTCTGCCTTGTGGCGTTTGAAATTTATCTGGCTTAGACGTTTGGGTTCCAGGTTCTTTGCTGTCCCACAGACCTGTGACATACAATATTAGTTACAGTTCCAACGTAGAATGTGAATGATCATTTAATTATGATTTAAGCTCTGATTTGACACATGGAAATCAATAGGTTAATTGGTAATGAAAAGTCAAAACAATTACATTTTATTTGCTTTTTGTACATTTCAGTCAAGCACAAAAATCTATTTATTTAAAATAATTTCACATCTGTACAGTGAGTGTGAGTACATTGTAGTTGTTCAACTAAAAATACTTTATTGATCACAAAAGTAAATTATATAATATATTAGTAGTTCAAATGCATGTATTTTAGTTTAGCTATGCTCCCCAGTGTAGGTAAGGACATAGAGTGTGTAAATAAATAACGCACCATTGTGACACATTCGTTTGAAGACGTGGTTCTGCAGGTTTGTCATTCTGAGTGTCTTGCACTGGGTCAGACTCTGGCTCGTACATGTAAGGCTGGATTGACAAGTCTACTGTTGTTGACATCCTTATACTTGCCATCTGCCATCACTAATATGCACCTTCATATGTACATTCATTTTTGTACTGTACTTTACGGTGTATATATGTAAATACATAAGCATATGTGTTTATGTATATGTGTATATGTGCATTGGTACAATACTATATATCACGTGTATATTTTGGGGTTTTGCTTGTTATCTTTTATTAATCTTTCATTATTCTTCTCAGCCTCTCTTGTATTAAGCTGCAGTAAAGTGCAAATTTGCAGACTGTGGGATCAATAAAGTTTTATCTTATCTTATTTTATCTTAAAAACAGTTTTTAGTCAGTAGATAACTGTGTTTTTGCTATGAAACTACAAATATGGCCAAACGGGGTGGAGTCGAACGCTCAGCGACCTGGAGGGGGCGGGGTGTGAAATATCTTATTTGTATTCAAAGAGACTGCACCAAAACAGCTTGCTCTGAGGCGCAACTCAGAACAGGGGTAAAGCAAGGAAGGCAAGGAGTCCGTGGAGCAACAAAAACAAGGAATTAAGACCAAAGCTTTGCAGTTTTATTTAAAATAGACCATATGTGAATGATTTAGACGTGAAAAAGAAGGATTTAAAAGCATGATATGATACCTTTAATAATAAAAATCTGCTAAATTAAACCCCAATTATTATGTCATGGAGGCAACCAATTACCCCAGGCTACACAAGGATGTACAAAGATGGATGGACAGATACTGTACAGTAAATGGCTGTTTGATTAGCCTTCATGAAACAACATAATGTGTGAGCTAAAATATTTGTTCCATCCTTTAATTCATTCATCTATCTTCTGCTGCCTTTCTGAGACCAGGTCATGGGTGCAACAGCTAAAGCAGATTCTCAGACCACCATATACTGTACCTGCTCCAATCTCACTCCACTGTCCTTTTAGTGTAGTGGAAGGATCTCCACTCTAAGCTCTTTCTCAAATAACCAAACTTCTCAATACATCTTATCATGGAGGAGTAAGGGTCCCAAGGACCCCAGAATCGTTTGTGTCAGGTCCAGTTTTACCCCCATATAGGCTCTCACTGAGAAATTTGGTTCTGAGTGAAGGGGCCAAAGAGCAATTCAACAAACCTCATGACTACAAGATCAAGGAATCATGATACCTCGCCTGACAGGGAATAATGTCAATGGCCTGTTGGTCAAGCTTTTATCCTTAGGTCTGTGTGGGCACAGCCCAAACAAGTTACAACCCTCCCTTAGACAAACCATCTGCAGCAGGTGTTGTAAGGGACCAGTGCATGTGTACTGGGTAACGGCCAGAGGCTTTGGTAGTTCAGTCTCAGTTTGGTAAATGCCTCAAGAGATACAGAATTTGTTGCTTTTTCCTTATTTCATATGCAAGTACAACTCGGAGTGGCTGCGGTTCAGCGGTTATGTTCATGGGGAGTGGGGATTGGTAAAGAACCCATGAGTGGGGCCTCCTAAGTGGGCGTATTGCTCTCCCCAAAAATACATAGAGTTTTAATCAAACCTTTGTGTCTCTTAGATGTTGGACACAAGGATAGAAACAGTGTTCCAAGCTTCTCGGGATCCATAAAAGGGTCCCCAAGAATTCTTTTACTCTGACTGCTCAGAGCCAGGCAGTGGTCTAAGTAAAGCAAAGAGGTCTCTCTAATTCAGTGCCACAGGCATCACACAGACCAGTATCATGGAGTCCCATCAACATGTTGTTCAGCGGTTAGCGCAGTTAACCTCCATCGAGAGTTGGAGGTTCAGTGCTGTAAGTCTACAACCACATGCCCGTGTCCCTTGTCAAAACACATAATTCTTTCCTCTGATATGACACATTGACATGTGAATGCTATAAAGTTCTGATTAAACTTTATAGAACAATTCATTCAGATTATCTTTGTAGAGATGTAATTGAGTCTGTACGAATGGGTGTGGATAGGTTGTTAAGTGCTTTAAGTAGCCTGGTTGGCTAGAAAAGCTTTATAGACATCCCAAAAACATTTTTTTCTAGCCATGGTTTTAATGTTTTGCCAAAAACTTCTGTTGATGATGGAAAATTAGGACCACTTTTTTTCTGCTTGACCTTTAGAGAGATTTGTACATATTTGCAATTATGATAGTTGGATTTCTTCTGATTGGCAGAGGTGGAATTCTGGCTTATCGGAAAATGAAAGCGATCCTGACAGCGGTGTGGGCCTGTCAATTTAGCTGTCAGGAATCTTGGATGGAATCTCCTGTACTGGTAATGCACAGACCCAGGTGCTGGGGGAAATAAGTCGCAAACTGGATGTGATGATTCTGACGAGAATCGCAGCTCAGCAGCATGCCCATGAGATGTAGGATTACACCTGGGTGAAGCTTTAGATGGAAAGAGGCAAGAAGGTGATGAATTCGGAAAATTCAATATTTTTTCCGCCATTTCAGAGATGCAGTTAAGACTTTAAAGTGGCAAGAAATTTGAGGCCACTTGTCCCAAAACAATTGTGTTTATCTTTCGGATCCCAGCAGCTGCTGGCCTTGGTTGGTTGGCAGTTATCGAAACTTCCTGGGATGGATACGTCAACAAAGGCTTGATTCTCCCGCTCCCTATCTCCGTATCATCCGTGTGGATCAGTCTGAAGGCTGTGGTGATGGAGAAAGGGGAAACCCTGAACGCTGGGACTGAGCTTGGGAGGATAAGATCTGGTCTCTAGACTCTGGCGGGTCATGGTCTTGGATTAGTTCCAGCACGGAGTATTAACCTAAAACGTCACCGGCTCCACTGAATCCTGCCCCSGTACCATGTGTTTGATCCCAAGCCCCCACCCCTCCTTAGCTGTCTACTCTTGCGAGTCATTTTTTGTGCATACTGTGTTTATGAGTAAATATAGGATCAAAGCAACTTTTTTAACTCATCTATCCCATTGTGTGTTTTATTTTCCAAGCTGAAAAAGGTAGTGTGACCGTGTTGCGCAAGACCTGTACATCTGTTCAAACACATGATACAAGGTGGGATGCAGCGGAGCCGGTGACATTTCAGGTCAATACTCCATGGTGGAACCAATCAGAGACCTCCAGAGTCCAAGACCAGTTGTTATCAGCCCAAGTTCAGTTTATCAGAGTTCAGTTCTCTGTCACCACCACCGCGGCCTTAGGACTGGTCCACCCATAGATGATATGGGGGAGGGAATGGGGGAACAAGCCTTCATTCTCATGTCATCCAGGGAAGTTTTGTTAACTGCTGAGTGCCAAGGTCAGCTGAGTGCTGCAGGGATCTGAAAGATAAACATAATTGTTTTGGATCAAGCAGCCTTGAGTTTCTTGCTGCTTTAAAGTCTAATGTTACGTTCACACCGAACGCATTTTGAGCTGCATGAGCAGCCAGTTTACATGCAAAGTCTATGGTGGACGTGTCTCTAGGGGTCTTGCGGCACATCAGGTCCATTTAGCGCGGCGCGCAAGGAACGCGGAAGGTGCGGCAGAGTCTTTTCCGTGCATGCAGTGCAGCGAAAGCAGCCGAAGCCTGAGTTTAAAAAACTGATCTTTCGCCGCTCGACGCATCTTGACAACCAGAGACTTATTTTTCCATGTGACAGTTTCCTGAATGCTGCCCACAAACAGACGGACAGGAGCTCTTTAGCTGAAATCAACTGTCTGCAGTTGGTGTTCTGGCTGGAGATATCAGCACCGATGTGGGTCAGCAGCTCATTAAACTGACCGCGGTGGTAAACTGGGTTCTGGACAAAAAATAGTCTGTCAGCACGCAGCTCCTGGAGTGGCAAAACCAACCAAACAAACCGCCTCTAAATCATCTGGGTTATCATGCATAAAGGATTGCGCAGCTTTCACGCTAAAAGTTGACGTACGGACAAATTTAGAAAAGTGCACCACACCAAAATATTCAGATGTATAAAAAAGTGTGAACGCAGGTTTTTGCACAATTTTCCTTTATACATCCCAATGAACGTGGAAGTTAGCGAACGTGAGATACGTCCCCTGACACGCCTCCATTTAAATATGTAAAATAGATGTAAATGTGTCCAGTGTGTGAGATTCTCCTCAGATTGTCCTCTCTGCGGGATCAGAAACTATTTTTAGATGCAGGAGAATGAGTGAGAAAATTGTCTAAATAAGTAGTGGGGTGTAAAAATGAGTTTGCCACTCGCAAACGTGTGTGTGGTTGTACGTGCGTGTGCTGTTATTTTCAGCGGCGCATGAGGCTGACAGACATTTCCACCTTTACACGTATTTAATAAATGACTGTAAGCACAGAGAAACTTGTGACTTTTGTAGAACTTAGGAAAATATTTATTAAATAGTTGATGTGAAGAAACGAGTGACTCGCAGCGCTGCATGTTTCTGCCGCGGTGTGGGACTGGGAACAGCTGACATTGATCTTCACAACTTTACGCAGCAATAAATTTATTGCGTCTTGTGTAGCTGAGGAATCATCACAGTTGACCTGTTCTGAATTAATATGCTGAGTTGATGTTTTTTCTCAGTGAAAATTAAAAATGTTTCTTAGAAAATTCACACATTTTATTTTCCTGAGCTGTGTTTGCGCTCCACAGGCCTGCGCTCTGCATGTATTTCCAACTATGTGACAAAAATATAAAATGTTTACAGTTTACAGACTGGACTGAGGTTCTTTTGATCATTTTTAGGCTGATCTATTTTCTTGTCTCAGGTTAAATGATTTTCAGTCCCCAAACTTACAAATCACAACATAATAAACAAAAAAACAGGAAAAAATGTTATCATCAGTTCAGTTTCATGATTGTTTGAGTTTAAACAATAAAAACTCAAACTAAAATAAAAATCTAACAGCGTGTTCAGACGCTCCTTACATCCAGAAAACAGAACAGAGTCATATTTCTGTGGATTCAGGTCAGATTCATGACTTTGTGGGTTAAAACTGTTGACTGAAAAACTTTGCGTGGCTGCCACACATTCTCACGGCAGGTGAAAAGTGTGAGTAAATATACGCAGACTTTCACGCAACGTTAGTTTTAATACATCCCAACGTGGGCGTAGAACCTGGGGCACACAACTTTTTTGTGCGTACACACAGTTTTTATATGAGGCCCCTGGTGAATTAATTATCTGGTGTGCGCAACGTTCACTTGCTCTTTAGTAAAAAAAGCAAAGCCATTTTCTTTATTTTATCTTTATGTCATCCACTGAAGACAGACCGGAAAAAAACCAAGACGCTCCTCACTCTTCAGACGCGTGTCTAGTCTCTGTCCCGGTCTGAATGTAGCACGTCCAACCGGAGGCATTGGGTGCTTTTTTACTGCTCAAAATGCGTTCGGTGTGAACGTAGCATCACTGCATCTCTGTAATGGTGAAAAAAAGCAGAATGTTCCGAATTTCATCACCTCCTCGCCTCTCTTTCAGTCTGAAACTTCACCCAGGTGTAATCCGACTCCTCACGGGAACACTGCTGAACTGTGATTCTCGTCAGAATCACATCCAGTTTGTGACTTATTTCCCCCAGGATTTGAGTCTGTGCGTTTCCAGTACAGGAGACTCCATCCAAGGTTCCTGACAGCTTCTCACAGGCCCGTACTGCTGTCAGGATCGCTTTCATTTTCTGATAAGCCATAACTCCTCCACAGCCCATCAACAGGAATCCAATTATCATAAAACCAAATATCTACAAATCTTCCATGTCTTCAATGGAACGCAGCGCTAAACTGATCAGGTTCCAACCCCCCCCCCCAAGAACCAGCAACCCGGCCAGCCACCACCATTCCACTGGGACAGCTGCGCTCCCCTCGCTTCAATCTCAAAGTAGAAAAAATAGTGTCGATTGCATTCAGTGACCAGTTGACCAGATCCATAATTCCTTTTGGATGATAGATAGCAGAAAGGCTTGAAAATCTGCGAAGCACGAAAGGAGGGACAGGTTCGAGAGAGAGAGCAAAAGAATCCAACTCCTCTGCAGGTCAAGCAGAAAATGTGTTATATGTATTAGCTCAGCGCTAGTGCGACAAACAAGCTAGCTGAGGTCCTCATTCCATATTTTCAGTTGCAGGCTGAGTCATTTTTGCATTCCCCTCTGTCATGTGAATGGAGGACCTCAGTGACGAGAGGAGAATGTGTAGCGTTGAGCTAATACATATATATGGTGATAGCGTTGGGGCTAAAGCTAACAGGCTAAGCTGAGGTTCTTCTTCCATGAAGCAACTCTGTTGTCCTCCATCTATATTTTCAGTTACAGGCTGAGTCATTTCTACCTTCTCCTCTCTGTCAACGCTCTTTGGTTTCATTTAAAAGAGTCGATCATCAGATATTGTCCAAGATTAACCTTCAGGGTGGATATAGCTCAATTCAATTCAATTCAAAAATACTTTATTGATCCCAGAGGGAAATTAGGTGTTGTTGTAACTCATTTAACTAAAAACTTATCGTAGATGCTGATGACTGTGGGCAGGAAAGATCTTCTGTAGCGGTCTGTGTTACAGCGAAGTTGAAGAAGCCTCCGACTGAAGACACCCTGGCTTTGTCCAAAACGACAGGCCGGGTCCTCCGGAGGACCCAGACTMCCCGGTCGCGGCGGGCCGGGTCCTTGGTAGACCTGGAAGACCGGAAAAAAAGAGGCTGTGAATTTGGACGGTCTAGGCTCCCCTCCTTACCCCGGTGTACGTCATGTCACCTAGCAACTGTGACGACGCTAAACAAGCAAACTTAAATCAAAACTAGAAAAATATCAATACATTAGCATTATTAATATCACAAAACTATAAAATTAACTTAAATATTTTCTCTCGCTTCGTCCGCCATTACTAGCTTAAAAAAATCTCCGGTCGGGCCGCAATGCATTATGGGATATGC